>NC_066878.1:444814-747129 GCF_022985175.1 Labeo rohita | reverse complement strand
AATTAGACATCTCTGTGCTATCAGGGATAAGACATACAGATGTAGCAGAAAATATTTGGGTCATGTTTGTATTGCATTTCTTCTGTCAATGGCCATAATTCTAATTTAAAATCAGGATTAGGCATCAAAAATAATGAGAAAATCAAATGAGAATTTAATAAATAGTAACCTGGCTCAGAGGAAGATAGGAATCATTTCTTTGGGGAAGTTTAAGGGAAAATACAATAATTCTTCACCTTATAAATGGTTTTCAAAGCAAAAATGCTACAAAATGCACACATTCTGTGAGAAAATTATATGACAGGGCACGATTTGTGGAATCAGCAGCCCAAAATTAGCAAAGAAAAAACAAGTGGAATCAGAAAATATGCTGCATATTGTGGTGTTATATCACTAATTCAAACAAGAATGAAATGGGATTGCAACAAAACTGAAATAATTACCAATTTACCAATTCAAACAGAAATGCATTTATTAACAATGAACAGAACTAATCAGTGCAATCCATGAAATAAATAAAAATCAATGCAAAAAAAAGTGATAGTATCAGGAAATCAGCAGCAATTTAATATACGTAAACACTACAACACAATTATGTCTCCTTTAGCTTCTTCTGAACCTTTAGATACATTTCAATTTCATCTTGAGAGCGAATGTATGACTCGATTTCACTGTCTGATATGTCTTCATCTCCGGTCACCTCCGGCTGCGGAGCATCAACCCTCTGCCGTTTGCGACTCTTTACACAGGGGGGTAAAAACAAGTGGCTTTTACTCCAGTGGTTTGGTGGTAGTTGACAATCTGTGGCTTCCTTATCAGAAGGACTCTCACATTCGACCTGAATGGGATCTATGAGCTCAGGCGTCTTTGAGGAGGGTGAATCAGAGCAGTTTGACTCTGACGGCTTGTTGTCACATTCTGTCATTTGTGCAGGTTGGGCCTCATTTTGTAGCTGATGTTCATAATTCCTTACAGCCCTCATGAGCAACGCCCTGCGGTTCTTCAGGATGTCATCCACTAGCTGGACCACAGTGTTGGGCTCCACCGTGCCGCCCCGCAACCACGGCAGCGCCCGGCCCAGTTTACACAGCACATCCCGTAACTCTTTCAGCCGCTTCACAACTGAATCTCTGCTTCTGCGCCATGACTGTTCAGGTGCTTGTCCGATCTTGCAGAACTTAATTAAGGTGTATTTCATGCGAACCTGGAAAAGATTATGCACTGGATTATACAGAGTACATGACATTACGGTTGAACCACTGATATCACATGGACTATTTTAACAATGTCCTTACTACCTGTTGCTGGCTATCCAGGGTCAGAAAGCTGATGCCGATGTGCAATGTTTACAAACGCTATAAACATAGGCTAGGCTGTTTTAGTTCCCCTCACTCCACAAAAAAAAGATCCTTATATATAAGACATAAGAAGCTAGGCTATATAAACAAACCAAAACAAATTCATATAGGCTAAAGCAAAACTGAAAATAACGTTAGGTCTCTCATACGACACATATCCAAATGTTTCCGTATTAGAGATGTATTTGAATGCCAAAATATTATTTAAGTAAGTAAACCTGGTTTTGTACTTCACTCGCATTCCAATATCCACATAAAACACTTTGTTTGGCATAATTGGTGTGATTTTTCCATATGTTTGGCTGACCGTATTTTATGATGATAATGGAAAGGCTGCATTGTCAAGTTAGCAATGCTTAACTGTGTGTGGTGCCAGCGCAATCACTTTTTTTCCTTCTAACAGTGGAAACAATGACTCCTAGACATACAGATAATCAAAACTGTAAATGTTTGCTTTTATTTGTGTACATTCACCATAAAAACACATTTTTGTGCTTTTGTAAAATAAAGAAAAAAATGCTAAATTTCTCTTCCTTACACGCAGCACAAAAATGAACCAAACCTCTGCCTATTCTATCTATCTATCTATCTATATCTATATCTATATCGATGGCTGCTGGTGCGTGATGTGAAGTGTTCATGTGAATCCTCATGTTCTGTTGCTTGCTGCTTTTTGAACATTTGGAAAACAAATGTTGGTATTTTTAACGGGTTAGAGACACTTATCCTTCCTAATTTAATTAAACTCCAATTTAAAATAATTTTCTTGGTTAATGGTTAATAATCGGTTCATGAGCGTCGGCTGTCGGTTAGGAAAAATAACCAAAATGAACATGAGTTTAAATTAAGCAATTTTGAAAACAGATGTGTCACTTAATATTTTTGTGGAAACTGTAAAACCTTTATTTTTTTTTTTTTTCAGACTATATTTAAAAGTGATGTTAATCAATTTAAAAAGAAATTAACTACTTAATCACATTTTTCTGAAATTAATGTAATCGTGATTAATCGCCTTACATTAAAAAAAGTTTTTAAATATACTTTCATATAGCAATAATTTCACATTTAATCTTTAAATTAATGTAGAAACAACAAAGACAGTATATTTTCAATATTGTTACATTTTTCTTCTTTTTTTATGACTGAAGGTATTACTGATGTCTCTAGGAAATTCTTTTCCCCCCCCATAATATTTAACCCTTGACTAAGTTGAGCCATTCAACAACATTATAATTGAGAGCTATACATTTTAACATTTATTAGACTTTAAACTTCTAACTTAAGTGAACTTTAAACAATCATCACATAAACCCATTATTTACCTGTGCCTTTCAGCAAGTAAGAAATATACAGAAACCGAATAAAGTTACCAAACACTAAAATACTAAAGTAAATATAGATTAATCCCTAAAGCTACAAGTTATTGATTCTTTGATTAATAGCTGCTCAACGTGTCATGGATCTGACACGCATGCTTGTAATTTAATTTGCACTTTAATAGCGCTGTAGCCTGTATCATTTCTTATTAAAGCTCAATATAACAGCTGTCAGGACAGGTAAATTTGTTATTACTGACGTATGGCCTGACAACATCTCATCTGACCGCAGTTCACTGTTGTTCTACTGAAGCTCCCTTATCACCTGTACCTTTCCTGTGCTTGGTTGACTAACACCTGGCGCTGAATTAAAGTTGGTAGTGCATGTCTGAAAAGTCTCCTGTTTGATGTGGTCGTAAAGACATTCTACAACTAAATAAACACACTTCACTCAAAATAAGGAGACAGAAGCAGCTGAAGAGTGGGGTGGCTGACCCAGCCCTGCCACTGTATTGCATTTTTAATGCTGTTAAACTGGAAAGATTAATCGCCTGCGTTAACACGCTAATTTTGACAGCACCTTTATTTATTTATTTACTTATTTATTTATTTAATCACTCACCGTAGGATTTAGTGACTGCCATGCTAAATACACTGCTGCAACAAGGAGGGGCAACGGATGGCGGCCTGTCACTATCCAGGCATCAGCGGCTAGTTCAATCAAAGCAGACGTCCTGTCCACCAGTCGTTGGGGTGGTTCAGCAAACACCTCTTCCACCTGTTGAGGACCTAGTTTGAAACTATAAAAACACAAAGTTAACAATCTGGCTTTTACATCAACTAAAATATTGTGCAAAGCATAAAAGATATGTTAGACATACTCATAGCAAAAGCTTTCCAGCATGTCCATGATACCAACAGTGCTGATCTCAATGTTCAGAGCCTTTGTAAACTCCCGATAAACAGCACCCAATGTAGCATTTTCCACTCCCAACAGGTAACCAACGGTTCCCATGGCAACAGGCCAGTTGCACTGGCGACAGACTGAGAGCACGCAACAGCCGCCTAAGATCTCTTTCTTGGTTAAGGTCACGTAGATGAAGTTCGGGTGGTTGTAAGCACGGCCAAACAGACTCACTACTGCCGACTCCATGTCGGTGGATAATCGGAGGATACGGCACAGAGCACGGACCCGAGAGTAACCTGGAAAGAAAGAAAAATGTACAAAACCATACAGCCATACAACAGACAAAACTAACTACAACAGACTGGTAATTTTAAAAATTTGATATTTTTGTAAATAATAATAAAAAAAAAAAAAACTACAATAAAATATAAACATTAGCTAAAAAACCTAAAGCAATAGTTTTTGGTGCAGACAGAAAGTTGGTAGACTTTATGTGAGAGGACAAGAGAAGATGGACTTTTCACTTGACAAAACGTTATTATGGACTCGTATTTTGGCCAAAAATGAAGGTTTACAGGCAAAATACCTTAATGATAGGTTTGTTTTTTGCAAACAAGCAGCTTTTCATTTCACAAGATGTTAATTGATAGACTGGAGTGGTGTGGATTATTGTGATGTTTTTATTAGTTGTTTGGGCTTTCATTCTGACGGCACCCATTCACTGCAGAGGATCCACTGCTGAGCAATTGATGTAATGCTAAATTTCTCTAGATCTATTCTGATGCAGAAACTCATCTTGGATGGCCTTTTTCAGCAAATGTTCATTTTTGTGTGAACTATTCCTTTAACCACCAAACAATATTATATAATATATATATATATATATATATATATACATACAGGGTGGGCCATTTATATGGATACACCTTAATAAAATGGGAATGGTTGGTGATATTAACGTCCTGTTTGTGGCACATTGGTATATGTGAGGGGGCAAACTTTTCAAGATGGGTGGTGACCACGGTGGCCATTTTGAAGTCGGCCATCTTGGATCCAGCTTTTGTTTTTTCAATAGGAAGAGGGTCATGTGACACATCAAACTTATTGGGAATTTCACAAGTAAAACAATGGTGTGCTTGGTTTTAACGTAACTTTATTCTTTCATGAGTTATTTACAAGTTTCTCTTTGTTCACAGCCATTGACATGTCGAAGAGGTTAACACGTGAGGAGCGGATCGAAATTGTGTTGATATCTGGTGAACGCAGTAACCGGGTCATTGCAGCAGATTTCAATGCAAGACACCCTACGAGACCACCCATCTCCCATGCTACAGTTAGCAAACTGCTTGCTAAGTTTCGTGAAACTGGTTCAGTGTTGGATTTGCCAAAATGTGGACGCATGAAAACCGTCACTAATGAAGAAACATCAGTGGCTGTCCTAGCTTCATTCAGCAAGAGCCCACAGCGTAGCACTCGCCGCATGTCACTGGAGAGTGGCATTAGTCGAACATCCCTTCGGCGGATATTAGCTACTCACAAATGGCACCCTTACAAACTCCAGCTACTGCAGCATCTCAACGAGGATGACCCAGATCGGCGCACAGAATTTGCAGAATGGGCAAAACAAAAATTGGAACAGGACCCTCAGTTCACGCAGAAGATTTTGTTCAGTGATGAGGCAAACTTTTATGTGAATGGTGAAGTTAACAAACAAAACCACCGCTATTGGTCTGACACTAACCCACATTGGATAGATCCCTCCAAGACTGTTGGAACAAAAAAAGTGATGGTATGGTGTGGTATATGGGGTACAAAGATAGTGGGGCCATTCTTCATCAATGGAAACCTCAAGGCCACTGGATATTTGAAATTGCTACATGATGATGTGTTTCCCTCTTTATGCACTGAAGCTGGCACGTTCCCTGAGTTTTTCCAGCAAGATGGTGCACCACCACATTATGGGTGTCAGGTCCGAGCATTCCTAGATGAACAGTTTCCTGAAAAGTGGATTGGTCATCGTGGGCCAGTTGAATGGCCCCCAAGGTCTCCCGATCTGACCCCCTTAAGACTTTTATCTTTGGGGTCATCTGAAGGCAATTGTCTATGGTGTGAAGATACGAGATGTGCAGCACCTGAAATTATGGATACTGGAAGCCTGTGCTGGCATTTCTCCTGCAGTGTTGCTATCAGTGTGTGAAGAGTGGGAGAAGAGGGTTGCATTGACAATCCAACACAATGGGCAGCACATTGAACACATTTTATAAGTGGTCAGAAACTTGTAAATAACTCATGAAAGAATAAAGTTACGTTAAAACCAAGCACACCATTGTTTTTCTTGTGAAATTCCCAATAAGTTTGATGTGTCACATGACCCTCTTCCTATTGAAAAAACAAAAGTTGGATCCAAGATGGCCGACTTCAAAATGGCCACCATAGTCACCACCCATCTTGAAAAGTTTGCCCCCCCACATATACTAATGTGCCACAAACAGGACGTTAATATCACCAACCATTCCCATTTTATTAAAGTGTATCCATATAAATGGCCCACCCTGTATATATATATATATATATACATATATATATATATATATATATATATTAGGGATGCACCGATACCGATACTGGTATGCACGTTGCGCATGTTTTGCTTGCATCATGAGTGTCTCTGCATTATTTACTGCAGAGTCTCTTCAGATTACAGCCCAAATAGCAGCATGTTTCAGATAAAAAAAAACGCGACTTATATTTCTGAAAATATCAGAGTTAGGAGATTCATAACGAGTGGTTCCCTGCATTATTACAACAAAACACGTGATTACAGTACTGAGCCACTCCAATGGAGCAGTTTAATGTTATTAAATTAAAGATGATGTACCATAGAGCAAAAAAAAAAAAAAAGTGAACAGTGAAAGTAACAAAACACATTTTAATGGGTATAATTAAGTGTAAAAAAAAAATAACTAAGGGATATATAGTCAAAATAAAAATTATTCAGACATCAGCTATACACCACCTAATTTTTGATATATATATATATATATATATATATTTTTTTTTTTACTAGTGGGTGCAGGACACAGTTTATGATAATGTGATAATGTGAAAAATGTCTGATAAAGTGAGAAAAGGTATCTGAATAAATTTTGGTTTGACTGTATCTATTTGATAAATGAAATTAACCAACTAATACATATTCTTTTAGTTTCTGTACCCAATATTTTACAAATTTACTGGTAAATTTAAAATATCGGTACTCAGAATCAGCAAGTACCAAAAATAAAAGTATCAGGCGAGTACTGGAAAAAGTGGTATCGGTGCATCCCTAATATATATATATATATATATATATATATATATATATATACACACATATATACATATACATATATATACACATATACATATATATATATATATATATATATATATATATATATATATATATATATAAACTAAAAACTCTAAAAACTAATTAAAACTTTAATGAATACTACAATAATATAAAAACAATTTAATTAATTACATTGTAGCATAAACTAGGACATCAGAATTTAATAAAGCCCTAAACATCACTTTAAGAACTATTAAGTGGGTTGTTAAATATTCTGAGTGGTTGATCTTACCAGCAATTAGATTTCTACATGGTTTCTTGGACTCCTCAGTGGAAGCATGATAGGGCACAGCTGGACAAAATAAAAGAAAAGAGATGTCAAACCAGCAGTTTTCAAACAGACTGAATTAAGATGAGTTCAAAGTGAAATGTGCTGTGCTGGGCTACCTATGCCCTGGGTCTCCTCGCTCAGTGTGGTGGTCAGATGTCCCTCAGAGACCACTGACCCACAGTCCACACAGACCCACTGCCTCTGAGAGTACAGATCATCCTCCACCACATTAGACGAGCCACACTCAGGACAGTTGCTCGGCATACCTGCATGAGAAATGCATCAACTATAGGTCACCATCTGACTATTACTACAAACATTAAAACTGTCCAATGACAAACAAATCAGCAAATGACAAACATTCAATCATATACAATATGGAAAAAAGAATCACGTTGTTCAGCAAGTGTCAAAACAAATAGAACAAGTACATTATCTAAATATTTGGGGGACTTACTGTGAATATTGCTATGATAGAAAATCAAAATCCGCTGTTTCGGTTCTACACTCAGTTTAAAGTGACTTCTCTCATCGCTTCTTGCGACAAGTGTACGTTTGTTTTTAACGCCGCCGCGCTTCCTGATGACGTTATTGGTCCGGGCGGAAACGAGGCTGTTAATAAGCGTTCCACAATAATAAGTTCCTCCTAGAAATAATAAAAACAGAAATGTAAAATATGTATCGCCTTTAATTATTACTTGTCAGACCAAGTCACTATAACAAAATTAGGCCAAAAATTATGTTGATTCGAATTCGGTTCTAAATTGCAAAATTCGTCAGCTGTGCGTTCTATAAGAAGGCAGATGTGTAATACAGCTGTCTAATATGACAAACAGTAGCAAATTATATTATTTTCTAGACATTAGTTGGAAATATGTGACCATAGTGTCTTTAAAAATGACAGTTTAATAAACTAATTCAGATAAACAACAATGAAACTGTTTATATTAGTGGTAACTACAGTTCCCGTGGTATTTTCCACCCAAAGTTTTAGCACACGTACATCACGGAGACATCTATTTGACGTCTGCATTTACATCTACAAGACATTTTTTAGTGTTTGCTCATCTGCAATACGTCTATTGGACGTTTCTTATCAGATGTCAAATATACGTCTATTAGATGTTTTTAAGATGTTTATGATTCAGAATGTATGTAAAACTTGCATCTTACAGACGTCTGTCAGATGTTTGTACACAGCAGATGCTTGTTATCTTTAACAGACATCTTGCAGAAGTACGTGTGCTATCTGGCTAATATTAACTAGTTGTTGTTACTACTTTAAACCAAAAACAATTATATTTAAACCAAATATGGGGTCTTCTTCAAACCGTGAAGCTTCCACACATTTTATCATTTCATTTTGTATAACAGTGGAGGCTATAACCACCAAGTTATGGTCAGTTTCATTGTGTACAATGTTTTATTCTTAAAAATGCACACAGACACAATGTCCTGATGCTGCCCTTTGCAGAGCCACACCTGTAACATTCCTTTATTTCAAAAGCAGAGAATAATAAAGCTTTCAGCTTACATGACAAAAGGCATAACATTCAAATGATCACATATCTATTATTTACAGATGAACTGATTCTTTTAAAGTGCTTCATTGCAAAGAAAACAATGCATCAATATAGATCCGTCTACAAAATATTATACAGCTTTGTAATTGATAAAAAATATTTTGCAAGAATATATGTAGCGCTGCTTTGTTTGCTTATTTAAAGTGTGGGTTGCGTTCACTAAAAGATTTAGCAGCTGATGTATTACATGTATTAGGAAAAAATGTGGACAGTAAAACCTTTAACATATAATATGATTTATTTCAACATGTACAAGAATGCATCAGTCACAATTAGGTGGATCTGAGGCAAGACAAATAACATTCATTCATGTCTTCACCATTCATCCCGAGATGTCAGCTATACACCCTGATCTTCAGCTCACTAGTGTGTCTATGGTTAATGCCTCTGTGATTTACCCACAACCCTGTACTGTCGTTCACCCATATTTGTGTTTACAGTGCACATTAAATACAAAACCCTCTGCTACATAAGTGCTCAAACTGACTTCTTCATCGAGTTCAAAGACATTAAGATGTTGGGGCTCTCCTCCATGACACGGACCAGAAGATTGTCTATATACTGTTCCAGCTCCCCAATCTTAGTGTCCTTCTGAGAAAGCTGCTGCCTCTGCTTTTCCAGCAAGTTAATGAGTTCGTCATGGGTTAGCTGAGAGTACGGTCCCGTCCCTTTAGCCTCTGGAGCCTGAAAGATACAGTTAAACAAAAATAGCATGCTTAAAAGTCAGCGGAGCAACATCTTAAACAGCCAAATTTCTATTCAACGCATGGTAAATGGCTATACAATAGTAAAAGAGAGAAAAAAGCTCACGGTACCTTCATCTTGACTTGCATGTCATCTGTAGTTTTTGCAGATCTGGAACCATCTTGGGTTTCTCTGTGGTCTGGCTGCTTGTCAGTGGTGCTCAGGGGTTTCACTGCATGGGGCCTGAAAAGAGAAAGAGAGCTGTAAGTCTTACAGGCAGATCTGAGATTGCAGGGGTGGAATACAAAGCAGTCAATCGCAGAACTCTGCCAGAAGACATTTGTGCATAATTTTGATATAATCCTTAGTGGAGAAAAAAAAAAAAAAAGAAAGAAAGGGTGACGAATATATCCTGCCCTGAATTTTCTGGACTTCAAAGAACAGTGAAGAGAACTGTTAAATGTGAAAATTGACGCCTTTTTTTTTTTTTTTAAAGAGGAAAGCGCTCATATCTATGGTTTTCAATTAGCGGATAACCGTTTTAGAATTAAAGCAAAAACACAAAGTTCACACTGGGAAATTAAACACCCCATCGATATGATCTGAAACGCTGAGAAGACAAAGTTTAAACTATTACAAACCATGTTCTGCAGAAAGACCAGTTATGTGGAATGTCACATGAAAGTCACAACAATGAGTAATCTAGGGTTCAGAGTGTAACAACAGAGTGTAAAAACAGATGTGCACGCCTTGCGGTCAAGCAATAAGTTACCTGAACTGGTCATCACAAATTGTGGCATAGCAAGCATTTTAACTTACACCTCCCCATGTTTTGTGAGTTTTATGTTGCTTGCCTGAAGTGCAAAGAAAAAAAATGCAGCTGGCTGAAACAAATGACAATTTTAATACCAAGCAAAAGGTTCTGTGGGTAATCAATTGCAAAAGCAACAATTCGGGCAGGACAAGGGTGTCTAATCGTTTCTGCAGAGTTTACCTCCAACCCTTATTAAAAACACCTAAGATGATTAAGGTGTCCAATATTGTTAGAAACTTCCAGGCCTGTGCTTCCCAAAAGCAAACAGATTACACTGAGCAGTGGTGCCAGTGGTTTCAACAATCTACTTAGGCTTACATTGCTTTTGGGAAATGTGTGTTGGAGCAAGCTGAAGCCAAACTCTGCAGGCCCTCCAGCAGCAGTACTGAACACCACCAACGTTGTAAAACTAGATGAACACAGTGTTATGTAATTAATATTCATGAGCCAAGTTGGTGAGTTTAATAATATTTTCCTACTTTTCAGGTCATTTTTACACCACTGTCCACTGAAAATGAGAAAAACAATTACACTGGAACTAGCTGAATGAGTCCAACATATGCACAGAACTACCTACTGTCTCAACATTTCACCTTCCATGTCCGAAGTATACTTTGGGCTTTAGCATAGTACAGAAACACTGAGAGACACTCACTTCTACGGACACAGGTCATAAATTTGCTTTTCAACAGAACTGGTAAAAAGGGAGACTTTTGGAGAATGGTTTCTGCATCAAAGATTACTTCAAGGTAACCTATAATGCCCCTTTTTTACAATTTGCAATATAAGTCTCAGATGCCCCCAGAATTTGTCTGTGAAGTTTCAGCTCAAAATACCCCACAGATCATTTATTATATAATTTTCAAAATGCCTATTTTGAGTGAAATCAGAAACATGTTTTCGTGCATGTCTCTTTAAATGCAAATGAGCCACTGCTCCCCGCCCCCTTTTCCAGAATAGGGCTGTGCCTTTATAGCTTGTGTCTCAGATACTCTACTAAAAACATCTGTTTGGTTTTGATTATCATGTCTATCACATTAAAATCATGTGCTTTAAAAGCGTTTTAGGGTTTTCTGAGTGCACACATTGGAAACGCGCAAAGAAAGTGGTTGTCATACAGCATGTGAGTACTAAACTAAGTTCTCTTTCATGTCTTATTGCACTTAAACTGTCAAATACACAAGTTTATGCTAAAAACACACATCAGTTACAGAAACAGTTGGTTATGTCTGTGAAGGTAAACGGGTGGAAAAGAAATCGCATGTTTATATTAGATCTGTGGCAGCAGCGTAATATACAGTAAATAAATAAATAAATCCACTGCTATCTTGTCT
This sequence comes from Labeo rohita, assembly GCF_022985175.1. NCBI lineage: Eukaryota > Metazoa > Chordata > Actinopteri > Cypriniformes > Cyprinidae > Labeo > Labeo rohita. The sequence continues at coordinate 735,468 of NC_066878.1, read as the reverse complement.
CTGTAGAACTAGTACACTGTTGTCGCTTATAAAAACAGACGCCGCCATGGGTGGAAAAGTGCAGATTAAGGGGCGGTAATATTATAATAAGATCCCCTTCCTACATCAAGGGAGGGAGCGAATTTTGAGCAGCTCGTTTTTTCACATGCTTACAGAGAAAGGTTTACCAAAACAAAGTTACTGGGTTGTCCTTTTTGACGTTTTCTGAATTGGGAGATGCACCAGGAACCCATTTATAGCACTTAAACAGGGGAAAGTCAGATTGTCATGATATATCCCCTTTAAACCTACACAACCTTTAGAAATTTCAAAAACTACCACAGGATGGATAACAGGAGCCTACTGTCAACATCTGCTACTACTTCTAAAAGCATGTGAAAGTCAGTCCTGAAGAACCAGTGTCCTTCAGAGTTTATCTCCGACTTGCCTCAACAAGTTCCCTGCTGGGAAGTTTCTAGTATGTCTAGTAAGAGCTTGATTAGCTGGTTCATGTGTGTCTAACTGGGGTCGGAGCTAAACACTGCAGGACCACGTTTGGTCACCCCTGTGTAAGGGTCTCTAGAAGTTCTATGCATGGCCTCACCTGCAGGGTTTGAAGGCAGGATCACCTGTTCTCTCGCTTTCAGTCCCATTTTTCTGCCCAGCAACTGGCTGAACATCAATAGGTGACACTCTGGCCTGAGGGAGAGACCTGTGCCCTGACCCATGATCTGCTTCTGGTCTCAGAGGTGCGAGAGCTTCACTGGATGTTGAAGATGAGTTCACCATGGATGTGGAAAAATATGAAGTTGACTTGCTACTATTGATAGTTAATGACAGGTCTTGATCTTGTATGGACGGTTGACTGGTTGAGTTCAGTGCAGCTTGAACTGTGGATGCTGATTTGGCAGGAGGCAATGGGGCCTGACTCTTCTTTTTGGAAACTCCACTCTCAAGCAGAACATTATCAGCATTCTTGGGATCATTCACATTGCTGAGAACCTTTCCAAAGACTGGATCAGATATTGCAGGTATGTCTTCTCCAAGAGAGTCTAGTTTAGACTTTGCTGGCAAATCTTTGTGTCTGCTTTCTCTTGAGAAAAGGTCATCAGAGTTCACAGGGTTGGGTTTAGTATAAGGTTCTTCAGATGCAAGAAGATCATCAAGCTTGTCAGTTGACTCATCTAGTTGATCAATGCAAGAGTTTGAGGCAGGACTGGTTTCATGTTCAGTCAAGTGGATGTTACTAATTGCTAAAGGGTTGTTGGGTTCAGTTTTAGATACAGAAATCTTGCAAGGTTTTGACTGCAATGAAGGCTTTGGAGCTGGACCCTTGTTGTGTTTAGCTGTTTTGACATTGATAGGTACAAAAGGGCTGATTTCTTGTCTGGGATGACCCTGGATAAGATGCGATAAACTGTTCCCAAAACTGTCTGCATCAAAGGTCCTTGACCCATCTTGTGAAACTGGGCCTGCTTTGTCAGTCTGGCCTTTTTCCTGGAATCTAGATATAGGAGTTGTGGATTGGTCTGCATGATTGTTCTGAACTTCCTGCTTGTTCTTTAATGGTAAAGGTGCGGGACGTTTGTCCCGTCGTAAACTGCAGGAATCAGAGTCTCTACCGTCCTCAGATACTCTAGATGAAAAAAAAGATTGTGTGGCTTCAGGAATTGCTGGTGCTCTTGGAAGGACGTCTGGTTTTTCCATCTGCATCTTGTTCTGGGGAGGCATTGGGGCACGCCGTTTCTTCTCTGACCTTTCTGCGGTGTCTCCGAAATGGACAGCTTCCTCAGTGTTTCCAACATCAGAGTCATCTAAGAACGGGTTGGTGTTTGGCACAGATGCTTGCGAAAAGAAGAGTCCAGAAACAGAAGAACTGAAGAAGCAGGATAATGAAAGGAAACATTAAACTCGATCAAACACATCTGCTGAATATCGAAACACTTTGGCAAGCAAGTTAAAGCCACTTTGCTTCGGTCAACAACCATTAAAACCACTGAAAGAGCACTTTTAAGTCATTAAAACTGACCCTATTTTATTAAACATGCCCCGGGTGTTATTGAGCAAATGTTATCAATATCCATAAACCTTTTAAAGCAATAGTTAACATCAAAATTACAATTCTGTAACCCTTTATGGATCCTTGTGTCATTCCAGTCTCTTTGGAGTAAGTTTATGGACATTTATTACATTTGAGCAATAAAGATTTCAGAGAGAAACGCACAAAACTTCCTTACTTTAACTGCTGCTTGAAAAGATAACTGGCTTAGATTTAAAGAGCCACCCACAAATCATACTATTTGCTCTCCGGTCTCCTACACATTCCAGAACTCTTTCATGAAGCCCTCAAGTGCATGAGTCAGAAAAAAAGAACTGCCTGATCAGCTGTTTTCCAGGGAAACAGATTACTCCAGCTTCCCCTGGGTTAGACCTCAATCAAATACCACACAAGAGCAAACACAATGAGGGTTAGAGACTTTACAAATAACTGTCAGCATTAATGCATCTCAGCAGAAATAAACAGATAAGACCATGGTAAAAAAAGAAGGCTCTTTATTGAGGTTTGGGTATTTCATTTGGTTAAGGGTTACTCAGCTTAGTCGGTATGATAATCATCTTCAGAAAATATGATGAGAAAAACAAAAAGTTAATGTGGATTGTACTTTGAGTGCTAGAAAGAACTGCATTTCATTGCAGACATTTTTTTTGGACTTGTACAGACTCATACCAACACACACACACAGACTTCTGCATATTTCATAATAGAGACAAATGCTCTTACATCACGCCGTTAATCATGACAGCGTGGTGTTATGGGCCCACTGATATCGAGTTAGTCTAAGCAAACTACAGAAACACTGAGAGACACTTCCATGCCTTTGATATTCAAGCTGTGATCATGGGTCATGGATTTGCCTTCCAGCAGAATTGGTAAAAAAAAGTACGTTTGGAGAATGATTTGAAAAAGCTCTGTGAAATTATAAAAGTATGAGTTATGAAGAATGTTGAGAGTTCTTAGAGTTGCAAAGACCTGTTAGAGTCAGCCTGATGTCTGTCAAGCCACAAACTTGATGAAAAAGGAGTGCTTCTTTTTAGTTCTGATTAGTACACTGAAGCTAAATGCAAATGACTGGTAAAGGTTGCTTGTTTATTTGCAGAACTTTTTATGAAAAGTGGCCTCACCCACAGACACATCCCACTGGTCCAAAATCTACCTCACATGTTCTGAATGGCTGATTTTAACACCTCACACAGTATTTTGTAGGGCTACCCTCTAATAGTCAAAGAGAAGAGGCTTGGTTAACCAAAGTTTTATTAGTCGCTTTGTCCAAAAAATTCAGATTCACGATAACAATGAAACGTTGTGCTTTTGTAAAATAAAGCAAACTGGATGTGCTTTCTGCCGTCTCTTTGAACTTGAGTGTGAAACTCCGAAACGCTGCGTATACTTGCCTTATAGAACCAATTCAAATAGAAAATAAATATTCTCAGATTATGTTATCCGTATGAAACGCGCATACAGGCACATCACTACTGCGGAGATGATAAGTCATTGTCGCTGACTTTAACTCTTAAGCCAAAAACAAAGAAAGCACTACTTTGTCAATACATTATTAAAACGGTTATGCAGTCTCCTTGCTGTTTTTCGCCTGACACATTCATAATTATTCTATCTGCCGGTGCGCTTGAGCGCTTATTAAACTATTTAAGCAATTAAAGGCTCATTATTATGATCTATATGGTTTAAAAATAAACATGCGAACAACTAACAGTCGACCAGAAAATTCTTTAGTTAAGGGGGGGCAGCCCTAGTATTTTGTTTTTTTTTTGAGAACAGATAAATTAAGTTGCCATGTTGTGTTTTTGAGTCTAATTTACATAACACATGCAGATTTTTACTCTTAGGCTTGTTTCACTAACGGTTTACGTGAAAATCTGTTCATGTTTCATGAATAAGACCAAATGGGTGTAAAACACTGACCTGGGCTTGACTGCAGAAACTTTGGTGGACCGACTGAGGGCTTCAGGTTGAGAAACGGCGGGATGCTCAAAGGGATTGGTGGAGCTCTCGTCGAATAAGAAAGGGTCTTCAAAAGGATTGGTGGGTGGGATGAAGTCTGAGTTAATCTCGTCAGGCGTTTTTTGCTCGTATTCACTCGAGCACTCCTGGGTTTTGCCTCAGGCCGCTGTTCTTTCTCTTTCTTCTGTCTCTCCATTTCTTCTTTCTCTTGACGGATTCTCTCCTGGTCTGCTTTCTCTTTCAGCTTCCTGTTCTCCTCTTCTTTCTCAGCCTCTCTTCTCGCCTGCTCCTCTCTCATCCTTTCCTCCATTCTCTTGTTCGCAAGCTCCAGCTTCTCTTTTTCCAGCCGTAACCTTTCTTGCTCTTTTCTTTCTTTCTCCTCAGACAGTCTTCTCTCTTCTTCCTCTTTCTTTTTCCTCTTTTCCTCTGCTTCCACCTTTTCTTTTTCTTTCTGTAGTCTTTCCTCTTCTTCAGCACGTCTTCTTTCCATCTCCATTTTTCTTGTCTCTTCTTCTTTTCGCAACTTTTCATTCTCAAGTCTCATTCTTTCCTCTTCCTCCATTCTCCTTCGTTTATCTTCTTCCTTCCTAGCCTTTTCCTCTTCTTCCATTTGCCTCCTTTTCTCCTCTTCGATCCTCTCCTCATCAGCTTTTCTTCTTTCCTCCTCTTGTCTAACTCTTTCCTGTTCCTTCTTTATTCTGATCATTTCCTCCTGCTCAATCCTTTTCCTTTCTCTTTCCTCTTCCTCAGTTCTTCTCCTTTCCTCTTCCTGTTTCTGTAGCTTTCTTTTCTCTTCCTCTCTCTCCATCCGTTTCCTCTCTTCTTCGCTTTCTATTCTCTTTCTTTCCTCCTCCATCTCCATCCGTTTCCTCTCCTCTTCTCTCTCTATCCTCTTTCTTTCTTCCTCTCTTTCCACTCGTTTCCTCTCTTCTTCCCTTTCTATCCTCTTTCTTTCCTCCTCCATCTCCATCCGCTTCCTCTCCTTTTCCCTCTCTATCCTCTTTCTTTCTTCCTCTCTCTCAATCCATTTCCTCTCCTCTTCCTCTCTTTCTAACCGTCTCCTCGCCTCATCCCTCTCCAATCTCATTTTTTCCTGTTCTCTCTCGAACTGTTTCCTTTCCCCCTCTTCAGCCTGTCTCCGTTCCTCCTCTAGTCTTTTCCTGACTTCCTCTTCCTGTTTGCTCTGTTCCTCTTGTCTTCTGTGCATCTCTTCCACTGCATTCTCTTGAGTTTGTAGCTCAGAGGAGTCCATTGAGGTGCTGGACGTTTTCCTGTTATGACCTCTGCGCAGGTCTTCCATGGATCCGTGGCCTGAGCTGTTCAGGCTGAAGGTGGAACCGGCCCTGGATCCTCTGGTCTCTGGCTCCTCTGTATAGACGTGGCTGCCGTTGATGCACACATTGTTTTGTGCTGTGCCCAGTCCAAGAGAGCCGGTGCCTTGGGAAACCTTGCTGTCTGTGCTTCCGGTCCGCTTGTGTTTCAGAAATTTGAATTTCTTTTTGCCTTTGAAGATAAAAAAAAAAAGAGAGAAGGAAATCACAACAACGTTACACTATTAAAATTTTGCACCAATTTAGACAATTTGTCAGACCCTAACTTCTGCTAATTATGTTTTTAATTATGTTGGGATGGACAATATATCAGTACTACAGCGATTATGTAATATATTAACTATAGTGTCCTGCACACAGTAGTAAAAAAATATCCAATATTCTGGTGTCAGAATAATTTTTGGTTTGACTGTATATTATACTGGAGACTAATTGTGTCATTTATTGGTCATTTTACCTTTAAACTAACTGCATTATCATCATCATCTAATGTTAACTTAAAAGCAGTGTTATTATTATTATTATTGAGATGCTATTATATTTTGATACTGTTTTTTTTTTTTTGAGGTTTCAGCAATTTTGTAATTTGGTAATTGTGTTTTGTTAAAAATCTGTTTCAGTTTTTTTTTTTTTTTTTTTTTTTTTTTTAAATATGTCTGTATAGATTTTACTTATTGTTATTTTGGTTCAGTTAGAACTCTGCTTTGGCAACTAGTTTTATATATTTTCTATATATAAAAATACCTCATATTTTATTTCAGTTAAAGATTTTGTATTTTATTTTATTTCAAAGAACGGAATTCGTTATGGTTTTAGTTTGCTATAATAACTCTGCCAAAAATTAATGACAAATAATTTATTAACATAAAAATAAAACACAACTAATTTATTAACATTGTTAAATATATTCTTAAAATTAATCTCAAAATAAATATCCATGTCTCATGTTGTACATTAATAATGATGTGATTTTAAAATTCACGTAGTGCTTTAATTTTTTTTTTTTTTTTTTAGACAAAATAGTATAGAATATTAATATTGGCCCTTTATCAGTTTTAGGCTATAACACGAAAATAAATTATAATTTTAATGGTAACACGTTACAATAAGGTGTCATTTGTTAATTAATTTGTTAATTAATAACTAATTTGTTAATTAGACATTAATGTATTAACGAACATGAACAAACAATGAACAATACGTTTATTACACTTTTTATTCATCTTTGTTAATGTTAGTTAATAAAAATAGAGTTCTTCATTATGTTAGTTCACAGTGCATTAACTAATGTTAACAAACACTTGTAATTTTAATAATGCATTAGTAAATGCTGGAATTAACTAACTAAAATTATTAAATGCTGTAGTATTGTTCATTCTTAGTTCATGTTAACTAACGTTGTTAACTAATGTTAATTAATGAACCTTATTGCAAAGTGTTAAAATTATAATTTCTAATAATAATAAAATTAATAAATTATCAGTTAGTAATCTCTGAGGTCACGGGCAAAATTGTTGCTAATTTTTTAAATAAATAAATATGTAAATAAATAAACATGATGCTAACTTCAGTCAAATCAGACTAAACCAGTATAATTAATATCAGAAGATATCAATATCTACATTGCATTTGGCAGATGCAAAGGACTTGCATATATGTGACCCTGGACCTGGACCCTGGAAGTAGCTGGGGTATATTTGTAACAATAGCCAAAAATGCATTGTATGGGTCAAAATTATTGATTTTTATTTAGAAAATTAAGTAAAGATCATGTTCCATTAAGATAGTTTGTAAAATTCCTACTGTAAATATACCAAAACTTAATTTTTGATTAGTAATATGCCTTTTTAAGAACTTTTGGACAACTTTAAAGGTGATTTTCTCACTATTTTGATTTTTTGCACCCTCAGATTCCATATATTGAAATAGCCGTATTTCGGCCAAATATTGTTCTATCCATACATCAATGGAAAGCTTATTTATTCAGTCTGAAAAATTGACCCATATGACTGGTTTTGTGGTCCACGGTTACATATTTATTAGTTCATGATTTCTCTGGTGTTGCCAGCATCATATTCTGTTGTTTGACCTGCAGAAACAAGTAGCGGTAGCTAACATATCCATCCCTAATATTGCAAATATTACAGCAATAAGTTTTGTTGTTATACCTTCAGGAGACTCTACATTTAGGCCAGATGATCTGCTCAGACTGATGGCCGAGTCTTTTTCAGGCAGGGTGCCGAGTGTGGACATGGACTGTGAAATGTTACGGTGCAAACTCGGCTTGGGTGCAAAGAGGGACTTGAGTTTATTCTTCTTTTTGGCTCCAGGTGTGGTATCAGGTTCTTCTTCTCCCTCGCTGTCAGTCAGCACCTGGGCGACTGAAGGCACAATGGCGGAAGCAGAATCTGACATCCCATCTTTCTTTTTCCCTTTCAGCTTATCCTTGAGCTTGCCAAGCCGTGAGCGTGACTTATCCTGCCCGGAGAGGTCGTACATGCTGGCCGTCATGTTGTTCTTCATGAACTGAATGTCTAGGAGCACCTCACCCCTCTCTTTGTCAGCCTTCCCTGTCTTGCCCATCAACTTGAACCATCTGTTTGAAAACAAGTAACACAGGATGTTTAGTTTCAAACATTTTTCATTTCCCAAAGCAACTCCCTCATCAAGAAAGCTAGAGGCAACACATAAGATAAAGGATACGAGATTATGTAGTGTTGCAGACTTGGCCAGAAAAGCAAAAATGACAAGGTTGTTGTGCACTCAAAGCTTTAGGATCTCAAAGTCCGAGTAAATAGTTTCACGTGATTGTTGACATTCCTCAACGGCTATAAACCAGAACAGCACGTTATGGTTCAATGGCCGAGACACTGTCTAGTCATAACCTAAGGACATTAGTGGAGAAGAAAGACGTCAAGGTCTAAAGCAAATGCCTACTGTGTAAAAAGTCTCAAATCAATGTGTTTAGGAACAAAAAACCTGCATTTTCCCTTTTAACATCAATAAAACAGGTCTATCAATCAAAAAAGTTCAAAATACAACTTACAGCCTTGAGCAAGCCGTTTCCTAGCTACAAAGGGAGATGTATCATGTTGTTTTCCAAGCTAAGTGTTGTAGGAAATGAAAGTCTGAGCTGGCGAGCTAACACGCCTGTAAGGAACAACAAATTTAGATCTATGAAAAACGTAGAGGAATAAGATGAGGACACTAGAGTACAGTAACTGCACACAGGGCTCATTTCATGGAAACTTATGTTTGCAGTAGCGTATAGCTGTGAGAATGGAGTGGGTGGCTTAGAAAAACAATTTTGAGACACAAAACTGACTCTCAGGGCAGAAAACACACATTGGCAGATTAGGGGCAGGTTTAAGAGGAAAAATGGAAGTTCACTAAAACCTTTTAAAAGTCATAAGTGTCTCTTTAAAGCGATAGCTCACCAAAAATGAAAATTCGGTCATTAATTACTCACCCTTATAGGGTCCTATGATTTCCACGATGCGGAAAACGTGGCCGGAATTGCGGAATTCGGTCATGAAAACGGAATTTACTGAATAACGCGTAATGTCATGGAATTTGTCAAAGTTTGAATTAATTTATCAAAAGTAGGTCATTATAATCAAATCAAACCGCGATATGGACTAGTATCTGTAAATATTACGCTGCAAAAAATACTATTTAAATGTGAATCCTGCATGTTCTGCGTGTCTCTGTTTTAATGAGTAGAGCAGACGAGCGGTTTTGTTTACTACACACACTGAAAATCGTGTGATGCTCGTGGTGATTTCAACGTCTGTCGTCTCACTAAATGAGGACATCCATACATAAACAATCATGTACTTCATGAGCATTTGACCGTTCCATTTTAAGAAAACTAGCATTATATCATGCACACAAATGTAAAGGTAGACACGGCAACCCGTCAAAATAAAAGTCCGGTTTAACTTGAAGACATTGTGCCAGATATATATATTACTACTAAAATTAAACAAACATTATTTTTAAGGGTATAATCACAACATTTCTTCCATGTCTTCCTTTGTTTGCCAAAAAAAAGTTTGCTTAATTTTGTTAATAATTAAAAGATAAATTAAATTAATGTTTTATGCCTTTATTTGATAACCAGAACATTTTAAATACACAACACAGAATTTCTGAGGGTAAAAAAACTTTTATAAGGCTATTTTAAGAATACATTTGAAAAATTAAGTATGCATTCAAATAATTAGACATGCTAAAACACAGAATTTGTTTAATAACAATAAAACATATGGAAAAAATAAAAATAAAAAAAAAATAATAAAAAAATTTCATAAATAAAACATTTCAGGGCCCTAAACATGTCATTTTTGTTAAACCTTTATTAAATTGACGTGAAACTGTATACGTTTCATGATTTTAATTAATTAGACATTAGCTCTTTGACTAATAAAATTATAAAATTTAATTTAACCATTAAAAAGGAGTTGAGAAAAATTAAAAACGAAAAAAAAAAAAAAAAAAAAAAAAAAACGGAATCCAGAACAATTTTAAAATGGAATTTGGAAAAAAATTTCATAGGGCCCTACCCTTATGTCGTTCCAAACCCGTAAGACCTTAGTTTATCTTCAAAACACAAATTAAGATATTTTTGATAAAATCCAAGAGCTTTCTGACCCTCCATAGACAGCAATGCAAGTAAGGACATCGATAAAATGGTCCATGTGACATTAGTTTTTCATTTTATGAAGCCTTAATTTTATGAAGCTACGAAATAGGGCTGTCAAACAATTATTCGCTATTAGTCGCATACAAAATAAAAGTTTGAGTTTGCCTAATAAATGTGTGTACTGTGTATAATTATTATGTATATATAAATGCACACAAAATTAATGTATATATTTAAGAGAAATGTTATTTTTGTACAAAATATTTAGACATAATATAAATAATATACAAATTATGATAAATACATACACTTGTAAATATTTCTTAAATATGTACATGAACGTGTTTGTATTTATATATACATAATAATAACACACAGTACACACACATATTAGGCAAACTCAAACGTTTATTTTGCATGCAATTAATCGCGATTAATCTTTTGACAGCCCTACCACGGAAATACTTTATACAAAAATAATGACTTTATTCAACAATTTCTTCTTTTCTGTGTCAGTCTCTGCCAGCATTCATGAGAAAGAAGAAATTGTTGAATAAAGTCGTTATTTCAGTTTTCTTTTTTGCACAAAAGTATTCTTGTAGCTTCATAATATTACGGTTGAACCACTGATGTCACATGGACTATTTTAACGATGTCCTTACCATCTTTGGGCCATAAAACATTTCATATGCATTACTGTCAAAGCAGGGTCAAAAAGCTCTTAGATTTCATCAAAAATATCTTAATTTGTGTTCTGAAGATGAACAAAGGTCTTACGGGTTTAGAACGACATGAGAATAAGTAATTAAATGACAGAATTGCATTTTGCAATTTTTATGTGAACTATCACTTTAAACACAACGTCAGTCATTAAAAATAAAGACACATAGTGCCTGACATAAGGGTTTGGCAATAAAATAAATTGAAATGTAATAGAACAAAATACAAAGTCTGTGTAAAAAATTTAATGTGATCGTTGACATAACTCAACAGCTATAAACCAGAACACTGTGTGCTTTAATGACCGAGAGATTGTCTTGTCAAAACTCAAGGACACTAGTGAAGAACAAGGAGTTCAGGGTCTAAAACAAAAATCTACTGTAGAAAAACAAGTCATGAATGAGAGCCAGCTGGAAAGGGGGAAAAAAAAAAAACACACAAAAAAAAGCCACATAAAATCTGACACAGAGTTCCTGACATGAGGGTTTGGCAATAATAATAATAATAATAAATTAAAATGCTAAACAAAATTTTCAAAAATAAAAAATTAATTTAAATTAAATGTTCTGATGTTCAGGGGGAAACTGGCAAAGCTTGACATCTCCAAACTTATAAAATCTCATCACAATAACCATTAACAATCTTGTCTCTTAACCAGCCTCTTCAACAGTAGCTGCTATTTTAGTGTTTATGACGACAGTAAACGCACCAGACACAGTGAGTAATGCAATGCTAACGTTATGGAGAAAATAACATAATGGGCGCGTGTTAAAATGACTTTGTGGCTATCTGCTAAATAATACTGCGATGAGACTGAAGCTAAATATAGCAACTCACCCTGGATTATTAGTGAAAGATCCCTGCCGGCCTACGCCTCAATAACATTTAGCACCATTATGCAGCACATATTTCCATCAGCTAGGATATATACAGCTAAAATAACTAAATTTTGTCTGTAATATTTATTTATATTTCTCTGAAAAGGCTTAAAATTGTTTTTTTTTTTTTTAAATCAGTGAGATCACAATCATAATATAGGCTGTTAATGTTCCTAAGCAGAAGTGAAACAAGTGGCAAAAAAAAGACCTAGTGCATCCATTAAGTCTTATCAAGTCTTGTTTTGCACACTGCTTTGCATTAAATGAACACAAAGTACCTAATGGTTTTCATGCACCAACATAAAAAATATTAACAGCAATATTCACCTATATATAGTAACTAAAGGATGTCAAATATCATGAACATTTTGTTTTGCCAACAAAATATTGTACATATTTTAGGCTTTCAATATGTCACTTTACCACATTTTTGAATCACAGCAGTTTTTAACAATTACATGTAGACAATCTACCATTTTTTTAGACTTCACTAAACATTAAACTAAGCATTACTAAGGGTGTAAAACAGGAATTTCAGGGCGTGAAACAGAAGTGGTTAACCAGTAAATTGCTGAATCAAATCTTGGAAGGAGTGAACCATCACAATTACAGTCTTAAACAATAAAGTTGTTAAACCACATTTCCTTAATGGTAATTACACAATGACAAGAGAAATGGCTTTGCACATATGGGAGGTGCTCATTCGACGCGACATGTTCGGACAACACCCCACAACCATAGAAATGCACTGATGCAAACACAAGCAGCTTCTGCTGTGATGTCACTCAGATGACTGTGAATTACACAGAAGTTGCATTACACTTCTGGTCTCAGAAGGGAAGTTGCAACAGGGTGTTGCCTGGTTTGAGATGAGTTTAGACAAGCTTGATAAGCTATTATATAGAAAATATTAGCCTAACATGAAAATCAGCTAACTGAAAATCTGCATGCCCCCATAAAATAAGGCTTTTTGGTCTGTAGTGCCATATTAGAGGTCTTGACTTTCACGATTAATTAAAATCATGCAATTATTCATAATTTTAACAATATATTGAACAGGATGATATGTCCAAAATGTATATCACAGTATATTTCTATATAAACAATATTTTAAAATGCCTCAGAAAAACTGCCAAAAACACCAATAACAGATATCTGTACCTACAAACTTCTGAAAAATGAATTTATCAAGTACATGAAACCTCATCTTACAAAACAATATAATATTTAAGAAATAAAAAACGGTACAAATAAATTAATATTCACCTTTTATTTAAATATTCTATACAAACAAGAAATTCAAAATCATTGTCAATAAACATAACCCTCTCAGACTCACCTTATTAATATTAATAATAATTAGGGCTGTCAAATGATTAATCGCTATTAATCATTTTTTAATAGCGCTATTAATCAGTCTGAGTTTGCCTAATATATGTGTGGGTGCTGTGTGTAATTCTTATTTATATATAAATACAAACACATTCATGTATATATTTAAGAAATATTTACAAGTATATATATTTATTATAATTTTTAAATAATTTATATTATATATAAATAGAAATATTTAGTACATAACATATTTCTCTTAAATATATAAATAAATTTGTATTTTTACACACAGTACACACACACATATATATTAGCCAAACTCAAACTTTTATTTTGTATGCGATTAACCGTTTGACAGCCCTAATAATAATATCTTACATTTTTTACTATAACATTGGATGATTATTCTTGTAGATTGAAACAGAAGCGCTTCATCAAAATGAAAAATGCAAAAAAATAAACAAAAATTGCAACAACAAAAACATGTTGCTGGAGAAGCGCTGAAAATGCAAATTCATTCTCTGCCAGCAGGAGGCAACGAAGCAAAGCTTCCCTCATGAACGCTACTTTATCAGATAAAATGAAAATGGCATCAAAACTTGTCTGAAAACAGTCTGTTCTCTTCAAAGTTACATTCATATAAAACACCCCCACTGTGTTGATTTTGAAATGTACAATGCTTGTTTATTCAACAAAGTCAACCGCCATAAATCAATGTATGGGAAACACTGGTGATGTATAATGAAATATCAGAAATGTGTTATGTACCGCAATAAAAAAAAAAAAATAATAATTATATCGCAATATATATTGATATTGAAATATTGTCCAGCCCTAATATTGAACTGATATTTACATTTGATGTTACACCATAATGAAATTCACTTAAAATTTAGATGTACTGTGATAGTTTTTGTTAATTTTGTTATTTTTTGTATTACTTTTTATTTTTAGATGTTCTGTTCTGTTTTCATTTTAATTTTAGTAAATGTTAACGTTTTGTCTTGGCTTGGGCCCGTCATCACTGCTCGCAGCTATATTTATTTTTGTTTTCTTTGTGCACAAAAAGTACTCTTGTAGTAGCTTCATTACATTACGGATTAACCACTCACGTCACATGGACTATTTTAACGATGTCCATACTATCTTTCTGTGCCTTTAATGTGGTAGTTGCGTTGCTAAGGGGGAAAAAAATACTTTCAGGGCCTATTTTGTACCCTATTTGTGGAAAGTGTCAGGTAAGACAATAAAAGACTTTACTAAGCAAAGTTCTTGACAAACTCATCTGTTTCGTCCTGAAAAATCCTTAATAACAGCTGTGCCCTGACAGGAAGTGAAGGCAGCATCAGATGAATCAGCAATGGATGTTTCATTGTTCCAGTGTGTCTCTCTGCAGCTTGACTTCCTGCATGTGCCAGCGCACTGATAAGAGTGTTATGTGACGGACTGTTTTATCACACGGAGCAGAGCAGGAACCTTGCCTAAGCTCAACAATGTAAAGTTTCACTTTACATGTAAGATATTCAATAAATTATGTATGAAGCTCCGATAATTTGACATATTTTTATCATACGCGTATAACATAACAACTTAGGACTTCATTGATACTTCCAACTGGTGAAGCATTTGTTTGGATGGCAGGTCCATATCAAAGTTTTTATAATTGAATGATCTCCGCTGAGGTAAAAGACGTTGAATTTAACTTGGTTAGGTGACGTTCAGAGGAGACAGGTGACATGCTCTCATTCTGCCTTAAATAACGTGTGATAAAGTATCAGCAGATGAGGTCATGCAGAAAGAAACGGCTGATGGGTTCTGTATTAGCATGAGGCATTAACATATTTTAGGCACATCCTCTGAAGCATCCTCTATATGTGTGACTGAGAGAAAAAAACAAGTGTTTTTTGACTTTGAAGTCTGAAGCAGTTGACAAGCCTTGACTTTATGCCACGCTAACAGAATTTGAGTTATCAGGCAGCGCATGTGACGTATGTCAAAGCCTGAGAGAGAACTGGGGCACAAACAGAACAATCAGACGCCAGAAAAAGGGATGTTAGATATATAACCTTCTCTAAAATACTGTTTAGTTTAAATGGCTGCACAATGTAACAGGGGAAATTTGAGCGTTTAGAACAAATGTTAACAAAGGAGTATGAATTAAAGGCAAAAATTTAATATTAAAGTTGTGGGTTGTTAAAATAAATACACTGTGTTCAAAAGTGTGGGATGTCTTTGAAAGGAGTCTTTTATGTTAACCAAGTCTGCAGTTATGTGATCAAAAATACAGTAAAAACATATACACATAATATGCTGATTTGCTGCTCAGGAAACACTTATCATCATCATCAATGTTGAAAACTGTTGTGCTTAGTTATATTTCCATAATATTTTTTATTCAGGATTCTTTGATGAATAGAGAAAGGACAGCACTTATTTGAAATAAATTTTTTTTATAATATCATAAGTATCTTCACTGTAATTTTTGATCAATTTAAAGCCCTTTTGTCTAATTAAAAAAAAAAATCTCAGTGTGACCCTGACCTTTTGAACTTTAGTAAGCAACACTGTAAAAGTACTATTAAATACAAGTTTTTAAACTAATACACAAATTATGACTTCAATCGGTTATGGTAAAAGAAAAACCAGGAACTAGTTCTGAGAACAACAGATCAGAAAATACTGATATGAATATCAGTGAAACTGACAATGAGAATAACAGGAAGTAATTAAAGTCTTCTGATTCATCTAGGCAAAAAGAAGGAATCAATTCAATGGAAATTAAAGCAATATTTTGGTTTCATTAGAAGCTAATCTTAATCACTGTGGTATAATACTGATTAATTACCCTAAAAATACAACTTCTTACTAAATGTAAATATAGGTTACTCACCTACAATTAAATTGAATGGTGGCAACCTGTATAAATGAAACTACTCTAAATACTCACTTTAAAGCCTGAAGAATTAAAACTATTTACTTAAAAATAACCACTTAAAAAGCTCTGCATCTGAAATAAATAAACAATTTTTAAAGGGTTAGTTCACCCAAAAATAAAAATTAGCCCATTATTTACTCACCTTCAAGGCATCCTAGGTGTACATGACTTTTTTCTTTCAGTCAAATTTAAATTAATTATTAATAATTAATTCATTTATAATTAATAAATAATTATTAAAAATTAACCTGGCTTTTCCAAGCCTTATAATAGCAGTGTTTCTGTTCAACAGTCCAAAAGAAATCCAATAAAGTGGATCCATCAATAATAAAAAGAGCCTCATAAAACTCTGGGGGGGTGAATAAAGGCCGTTTATAGAGAATCAATGCGTTTTTGTAAGAAAAATATCTATATTTGAAACATAATAACCACTTTTCTCTAGTTTGCGCTATCTGTCATATGCGCAAGATGTTCCGGGCGGATGACGCAGGATGTGTGGAATGCGCATGCGCTGCTGATCTTGCAAAAACCAACGTTTGTTTACAGAAGCAAAGGACGCAGTTTCCTCTCTTTAGCTAAAGAAAACTAGTCTCCTCCTGGCTTATATCGAAATGCTCCGACATTTTTCTTTACAAATCCTCCTTCTGTATTTCTAATTCATGGCCGGTGTTTTGTTTTGCTCTCTCTTCTCTGCTTCTGCGTTCGTCGCTTCTCAGCAGCGTATGTGTAACGGATACGTCAAACATCATCCACCCGGAACGGCCTCTGTGTACAACGGTAGGGATTATTATGTTTAGATATGGATATTTTTCTTACAAAAACGCATCGTTTCACTACACGAGGCCTCTATTCACTCCCCGGAGCTGTGTGGAACACTTTTTTATTACGGATGGATGCACTTTATTAGACTTCTTTTGGAATGTTGAACAGAAACACCCATCCACTGCCATTATAAAGCTTGGAGGAGCCAGGACAATTTTTTATATAACTTCAACTTGTATTCATCAGAAAGCCATATACACCTAGGATGCCTTGAGGGTGAGTAAATCATGGGCTAATTTTCTATTTTTGGGTGAACTAACCCTTTAAGAGTAGAACTTAAAGCTTTACATTTCTGCTTTTAAATCCTCCAAATATTGGCCCATACTGAAAGAGCATCATTGTAACCTTAATTTTTTTTCCTGTTGAAAGCAGAAGCTCAACTTACACTGAACCCGGAATATTCAAATGACCAAGCTGTTCCTAACATAAAAAAGTGTAACATCAAATTAACGCAATGTTTTCTAGCAACAACACCCTGCTGATGTCAACCACAACAATGCCTATCTTACACACATACACCCTGAGAGATCAAACCTCAAAATCACCATCAGAACTGCAGATCTGTTTACACGAAGCACCGCGGTCCGGTTTCATAAGAGAGTCAGCTTACTTAGAAAGACCTGAGTGTGTTTCCGGTTCCTCTGACCTGGGGGAACAGCAGCCCACGCAGGTACAGGACAAGATATGACTTACTTAGCATAACAAGCTCTAACTCTTGACAACAGGAAATGTCTCAGTTAGACCCAAAAAGACCCAGAAGCGGAGCTCTCTAGTGGCCTAGTTAATTAGAAAACAGCTTTCATTTTGACTCAACAGCCAGCTGAACTTATAGAGCAAAACAATTATTCGGCAGAAGGCCAGGCGAGCGCTGGCTACCTTTGTGCATGAGATTAAATTAGGTCTCGTAATGAAAATGACCAGGCAGGCTGTAATCAAAAGCTTTGAGCATTTACAAGCAAACAATGGAAGTCATTCAGGTGAAGAAACACAAGCTCTTTAAACCAAGCTCTTCAAACCCAAGGTCAGAATGCTGGGATGGATTTATGTGTTGCTTTGTAAATTTCAGTCTGAAACTTGCCGTGACTGATGTTACAATGACGTCTAGAGCTAAACTAATTTATTCATGAAGGCTGTGCATAATGTACGCCGTGCGGGCCTGGATTACAGCGAGATGGAATAACCACCAGATCAAGTCAAACGGATTTGCACCAACCTTTAAGAAACATTCCAAAGGAATGCAAATGGAATTTCACTAAATTATTAAGGAAATAAGGAATTTTATTCCATCCAAAAAAGTTATTTTTTTTGTTTGATCTTACTATGATTGTCTGCACATTAAATTCACTCTTTTCTGATTCTAAGGAAACTGTCTTCTGCAGATCTCAGATCTTTTTATGGTTCAAAACCATAAAAAGACTTGATTCTGAGTCATTTGTGGAGGTCTGTGACGTCTCTGGTTGAGGGGAAAAATTCCACCCTGTTCCTTTCGCTCTACCATGACCAAGTCTCAGAGAATTAAAACCTCAGCTCAAAATTTCCACATAAGGAAGGTTTGATGCCATCTTTCAGCACAGAAACATCCTTGTAAGAGAGTTCAAACACGAAGCTGAGAAAAGTCAGATGCACTTGAGAAGGGCCCTTTAAGTTTTGCCAAATATATTAAAATAGGCAAAAACGAGAATGAGAACTTATGTTATAAATACAAACATTAAATACGAGGCCAAAATATGTATTGTTTATATAATATATAATATTCACTCACTCTGTTTTATTACGGGATTTATTGTCTTGAAGTTCCAGGAGGTTGATAGTCGCCTGTCCGAGCATTTTATCGGGTCCTACCAGAGCCCGGTGCATCACACACACCTGTAGGGTGCAGCGCTCCGCGTTACTGGGGTGAAAGAGCGGCAGGTCGAACGCGGCCTCCTCTTTCCACACCGGCGCGACGCTCTTCTCCGCCACCGAGGTGGAGAACTTATCCTTGGCCACCTGCATGATAGCGTACGCGTCGTTGGTGCCATTCTTTCCCTTGATCCGCAAACCTCTCGCCTGGAGCACCGTTACCTGGACGCTGGTGGGGAACCACTGCTGGCTTTGATCTGCCAGCGACATTTCTGTAAAAGGCCAAACCGCTTCAGTTGGGACTGAAAAGTCAGCAGGACGCACAAGCTCTTCTGCCCAGCGAGACGTTTCAATGTGTCAAAGGTTCGTTAATGTTTCGTTGGAA
The DNA here is from genome assembly GCF_022985175.1 of Labeo rohita. NCBI lineage: Eukaryota > Metazoa > Chordata > Actinopteri > Cypriniformes > Cyprinidae > Labeo > Labeo rohita. The sequence continues at coordinate 716,575 of NC_066878.1, read as the reverse complement.
AAGTTTCACATTATCCAGTGAAGCAACAAGTGAGCGTCACTCTCTAGCCACGCCCATACTCCTGAGCAACGGCGTGTGGGCGGGGCCTGGCGTGACGCAACGAACAGTATTGGGCAGAGCTGAAGATTAACGCAGTGACTGGAAACAATCTTAGCATAACAAAAGCTGTAAAAGTTATATATATACATATGCACACACACACACAACTAAAAACTAAAAACTTTTTGAACAGTAAGATTTGTGATGTTTTTTAAAGAATTCTCTTCTGCTCACCAAGCCTTTTTTTTATTTGAAAAACAGCAAAAGCAGTATTATTGTGAAATATTTTTACTATTTAAAATACCTAAAACCTTTCTATTTGAATATGTTTTAAAATGTAATTTATTCCTGTGATCAAAGTTAAATTTTCCGCATTATTACTCCAGTCTTTAGTGCCACATGATCCTTCAGAAATCATTCTAATATGTTGATTTGCTGGTCAAGAAATATTTTTTTATTATTGTTATCAATTTTCATGATTTTTTGATGAATAGAAGGATACGAAATGCTGATACAAAGATCAGCATTTATCTAAAATAAAAAGTTGTTGTAACATTATACACCATACCATTTTTTTTGTTATTTATTTATTTATTTATTTATGTTTTTTTTTTTTTTTTTTTTTTTTTTTTTTTTGAGGAGCAGGAAATAAATTTTTTTAAAATGAATACTTTTATTTAGCAAGGATGCTTTAAATTGATTGAAAGTGATGATAAAGACATTTTAACGTTACAAAAGATTTCTATTTTAGATAAATGCTGTTTTCAACATAATATTTTTATTTTTTTGAGCAAATCAGAATATTGGAATGTTTTCTGAAGGATCGTGTGACTGGAGCAATGATGCTAAAAATTCAACTCTAAAATCATAGAAATAAATTACATTTTAAAATATATTCAAATAGAAAACAGTTTTTTAAAAGAGTAAAAACAATTCAAAATTTTACTGTTTTTGCTGTACTTTGGATCAAATAAATGCAGGCTTGGTGAGCAGAAGAGACTTCTTTAAAAAAAAAAAAAAACACACACACACACATTAAAAATCTTTGTTTGAAAACGTTTTACGAAAAACTGTGTAAAAAAATGTACTGTGACTTTTGACCTTTTTTATTATACTGATTATAATAATAATTCTATGATGCTCCTTTCAGCTATGACAGTTTAATAGAGATGTGTAATTAAAATGTCCCATGACTAAATATAGACATTAACTGTAGAGCTCTGTGATACAAAGCTACAATTATAGTGAACTGTTGTGCTGGAAATGACCAGTTCTCATTGTTCATGAAAAAAGGAACACACATTTGCCTTTTTATTGCAGAGTTTAAAGAGTTTTACTAAACACTGCAAATGAAACATTCCTCACTCTCATATGTAGCAAACCAACAGAAATAGGCAATTTAAGACACTGAAACAAACACTGCCACCCATATTATTAAAAAAAATATAACATAAAAGAGATATGCGAGTCTGTGCTTCTATAGAGCTGATTTACATCTGAAATTGAAGACATTTGTTGAATTTTGCAACATCAACACTGTTTATTACTGCAGAGCTGCTTTGAATCTGCATTGTACAATGTGCTATATAAATTTAGCTTGTTTAATAATACATACTTGTACATTAATATGTTGTTTTTCCACAGTTAGGTAAACAAACCACCAGGTATTAATGCAAAGCCATCATCATTCATTGCTGATGAATCTCCATTGCCATTTAGGGTTTTAATAATAAACATGACGCTAACAAACACTACGTCCTTTGTGAGGATAATGCGAGTTTGTATTGTTCCTGAAACCCGTCATTCAGGGCCTTCATACTTCTGCATGGGGAGTGGAAGTCAACAGGCCACGTCCCTCGAACTACTCTCTATTCAGTGTATTCCTTTACATAATGCAATCGGGTCAGACTGCAGGCTACTGAGGTAATTTGCTATTCATGTAATACCACACTCTTTTTTTTCTATGTTATAGCTGTGGGATGCATTCCAGTGATGTCATCTCTTTCTCAAAGATGCCAGACATTTATTGAAAGCATAGATCATCAGCCACAGCTCAAAGTCTCAAACTGCAGGTGTTCAATTATTGTAATGCAATGAAACATGAGAAAATAGTGCCCTCTAGAGAGGACTAAGAATACGTGCAATAAAGAAATAATTTAGCAGCCAAAAACTAAATTCTGTCATCATTTAGTGACCCTCATGTCGTTCCAAACCTGTATGAGTTTCTTCTGCAGAAGCTATTTTTAAAGAATGTTGGTAACCAAACTGTTTTGAGACTTGCATAGTATAGACAAAAAATACAATGGAAGTCGATGGGAATCGAAACTGCTTAGTAACCAACATTCTTCAAAATATCTTCATTTGTGTTCTATAAAAGAAAGAAGCCCCATGCAGGTTTGGAACAACATGAAAGTGAATAAATGTGACCCTGGACCACTTAGTAGCACTGGTTTATTTGTAGCAATAGCAAAAAATACTTTATATGAGTCAAAATGATTGATTTTTCTTTTATGCTAAAAATCATTAGGATATTAAGTAAAGATCATGTTCCATGAAGATATTTAGTAAATTTCCTACCTTAAATATATCTAAACTAAATTTTTGATTAGTAATATGCATTGCTAAGAACTTCATTTGGACAACTTTAAATGCAATTTTTTGCACCCAGATTTTCAAGTAGTTGTATCTCGGCTTATTTACTCAGTTTTCACATGATGTAGAAATCTCAATTTCAAAAATTGACCCTTATGACTGGTTTTGTGGTCCAGGAGCACAAATGATGACAGAAATTGTAATTTTTGGGTGAACTGTCCCCTTAATAAATATGACTTAATTCAATGCGTTCCTCGCACAAAGCTATTGTACGGCATCAGAAGACTTCAGGACTGTTTAAGCTGCTTTCATGGTGCTTCTTTGTCCTTTTTTGGAGATTGATAATCACCATCCAAAGTGGTTCACCATCCACTTTCATTGGTTAGAGAGATCACGTCTCCTTTTGAGTAGCAAAGAATAAAATAAGACAGAATATTTAGGTGAGTTCACCACTATTACAAAAGTTTTAGAAAGCATCCTTAAAAATCATGACCATGGTCTATGAAATTCACTTACTGAAAACCAGTATTATTAGTATATAAACAAACATTTTTGTTACCTGAAATAAATTAAACAAACACTTAAAAAAATAAAACAATAATAATAATATGGTCAGTTAAATATTTAAACTGAATCTAAATATTAATAAAATCTACAATAGTAGCTCAATTATAGTAAAACAATGCTGAAAATATACTAAAACATGAACATACTAACCATGGAATTGAGTTCAAGTGCTCCTCACCAGTGTTTTGATTGAGCCTGTGGTAAATGAAGGCCACTGGCTGTCTGGCATCTCTCTTGAGCGTGTTTCTCACAGTACAGCTCCTCATCCACCCAGAAATGTCCTTGCTCCATGAGACTGAAACCACAATCCCTGCAGGTATAGCACTCCACGTGCCTGTAGCGTCTCTCTCTGATCTTCACCACCTGAGTTCTGCGTCAGGAGACACAGAGAGCTAAACGTGTTTGATCTTCATGCGTTTCAGGCACACACTTCAACATTCTTTCAAAGGGCAGGATGGGGAAAAATATAAGCTTTTTTGAAGGGTTCTTACACGATTATGTAACCACATCTCTCACAAGTGCGAAATCTTTGACTTCGCTGGACCGCTCCAGATGGCAGTGACATTCCTGTACAATTCATGTGCGTTTTTATGAGGTGCGCTTATGCTTTATTCAAAAGGTTTGAATGCAAGAATGAATATAAGCATGAAACCAGTGAAATGAAACACTCACGTTCTAGTCCTTCCTGTAGAACTCTGAAAGTGTTGGACTGTCTGGGCTCCTGAGGTTGAAGTTGTCTTCTCTTGATTCTCATCAGCTCTTCAGGGTCAACAGGCCCGTAGCTCCAAACTGGATAATTAAAGCTTATGCTGAGACAAAAGTCAAACAACACTGTAAGTTCAACAAGTATGGGATAAAATGGCATGAGCTATGCTTGGAAGAAATTAATAATTTTATTCAGCAAGGATGCATTAAACTGTGTGACAGTAGAGACATTGATAATGTTACAAAAGATTTCTATTTCAAATAAATGCCATTTTTTGTATCCTGAAAAAAAAAAAAAGTATAATTTCCATAAAAATATTAATATTAAATGTAAATATATAATTCAAAAATATTAAATATTAACTGTAACATTCATAATAGTAAGAAATGCTTATTGAGTAATAAATCAACATAACAGAACGAATTCTAAAGGATGATGTGACACTGATCCTGGAGTAATGGTTGCTGAAAATTCAGCTTTTCTAATCACAAGAATAAATTACATTTTATCCCATTTATAAAAATATGTGAACCACTATAAACTACGGATATGAATAGTATGTCTATAACGTGAAGTATGCAGTAAGTAGTATTTCAAACATGCTATTGGTATTACTTTTTCTTGGTAGTCTGTGATTCATACACCGCTGTTTGGATACAATCAGATGCAGATGAGTTATGTCCTGTGGTGGACACCTACAACCAATAAACAAGGTTATTTTTATTAACTAAAACCATACGTTAAAAAAAAAAAAACTTAAAATAAAATCACTTTTTATCTAGTTTCTCACTGTCATTTAAAATTGAAGGCAAACACTGCCTAATGAATATTGGATTGAAAACTATTACTTCAAATTAGGCTTTTTTGTTTGTTTTTTTGTTTTTACAGAACCACAAGATGGCAGCAAAGCTTTCAAAAGACTTGGTTATGTCCATTTTATGGTTTTAAACTAAAAGTACAACTTGAATTCAAGCCAAACATAACCATGTAAAATTAATACTTGCATGTTCCCACCTTGCCATGTTGCTTCAGCTGCTCTGGACTATAGTTTCTCTCCAGTGGGGCTCTGAAGCTCTGAGAGCTGCTGAACACATGAACAATGTGAAACATATGTGATGTTGTTTGAAGACGTCTCAGTATGGTTTTGGTGCACTGACCTCTTGGACAGGCCCTGTACTGACTCATGGGTTTGTTTTGGCTGGACTGAGTGTTCCTGGGATGAAGGAGAACAGCAGGAAGTTTCAATACACGAAACAGGATCGCTTCCACACATCAAATTTTATTCAAACAAGGTGCATCTCTGTAGCAACATTTAACATTAACTTTATGTTCACAAAGCGCTGGTCAGTTAACTGTGTGAATAACTAACCAAATTAACAGGAAGTCTTGGATCAAGGTAACCGAAGCGCTGTATGACGTCTGTTTTTGCAGGTCTGTAAAATAATAAGAAACTAGGTTATTCCAGGTTTCAGTGAAAAAGCACCACACACAGTGTTTGCAAACATGCACTTTTAATAATAATGTTTACAAAATGTTGAAATGGAATGTTCTCCTAATGTCCACATACAAAAACATTTTTAAATCAATATTAAATAACTGGATATTTTGAACCTTCAGAGACTATTCAGAAATATTGTTTTATAACAGGAACGTTAGCAAAAGGTTCTTAGAACCCATTTTTGTTTGCTGAGTTTATCCCAAATTCTCAGTAGTAGGCCCAATACAACAACAGATTACTGAGTTAATCCAAATTTCACAAAAAGGTTATGGATGTAATTATAGTAAAATCAGTCAGTGAAGTGAGTTGCTGTTTTTGTCACTCTTCTGAGGAATATGCCATTCACTTGTTTGGCAATGTACCCAAAGGGAAATTTTGGTAAAATGTTCACCAAATCTTATTTTGTAAGTGACCTTTCTTTCTGTTTTAAAGATGTTTTCTTTGGATTGCTTTCCTACTCAAACGAAAATATAGGAAAATATATCTTAATTGATGAACATCCTGTTTCACATACATAGGCCTAAACCTCTCATTTCTTTATACAAGTAAATATATGGAAACTATGCAAAACTGTGTTCATTCTAAAACTGTGAAAACTGCATCTCTACATATCTTTATATATTTCTATTCATTCGCCCCAATCTGAATCAAAAGATTCACAAACCCGCTCCGAAGATCCGATCTGAATAATGATTCACAAACCATCATTTCAGATCGTGACTTTGAAGCGTGTATTGCAAAATGTTTCGCAAGCCCACTCTGAAGTCCTGATCTGAATCAAATGATTTGCGAACCCACGCCGAAATCTCAATCGAAATAAAGTGATTCGCGCTTCGAAGTTTCGAACAAAAGATTCGCAAACCCGCTCCAAAATTCCAATCTAAATCAAACGATTTGCGACCTGCGCTCTGAAATTCTGATCTGAATGAATCGCGAACCATTTCAGATTTCCATTTCAGAGTATGGATCATGCATCATTTAATTCGCGAAATGTTCCGCAAACATAATCCAAAGTCCAGATCTGAATCAAATGATTCGCCTTAGCACTCGAAGTCACGATTTTGAATCCAATGGTTTGCAAACCCCATCCAAAATTTCAATCTAAAATGATTCACACTCCAAAGTTCCGATCTGAATCAAAAGATTCGCGATCCCGCTCCGAAATTCCGATCTAAATCAAATGAGTCACGATCCGAGATCTGGTGTGAATAGTGATTCGCGAACCATCATTCCGATCTCAATCAAATGATTCGCGATACGCGCTCCAAACGCCCTAACCTAAATTAAATGATTCGATATGATCTGATTGGAGTTCAGTTTCACCCACCTATACCTGCTTTTAAAGTAATTACAAGCAATGTCGAAATTCGAAAATGAATGGATATTTTGATCTGAATGATCAAAGTCACGATCGAATGAACTGGAGCGCTTCCAATGTAAATGACCCACTTTATTGCCAAATAGCACAAGTGCGTCTGCAAGATGTCTGTTAAAGATCACTTGATCTGGAAAGCATCTGCCGTGAAGAGACATCTGTAGATGTAAATGCAGAAATCAAATAGATGTCTCTGCGATGTACGTGTGCTATCGGGGTTGATTCAGTTTGTCTGTTTCGTAACTTCACGACACTGTCAGCAAGTTTTATGACACTAACTGAAATAAGAGAAAGAAGTATGTTGTTTCCAAATAAAAAATAAAGTTTTCCATTCCAAAAACAACATTCAACACAAATATACTCAGGTGAAGTAACCGGTTTACTGCTAACTAGATAAACACTCCATTAATATGACGAGCTGCACCTTAAAATACATGTTAGATGGAAACACTGTGCATCGAATTTACCTCATTGTATTTTAAATAATTTGACCACTGCAATGCAGTTGGTGACAGTTGAATAGAAAAACTGTTGAAAGTACCAGTCATCTTATACAACTGAAATTAATGTTCAATTTATCAGTATATATTGTAATAGATATTTGAGAAATTATCATTTTATGTGGTTGTATTAGTCTATATAGAGTAACAGTCAATGTAAGAACAAATGGAAGAAGCAGATGAACACAAAACAGTATAACAACAAAGTTAGAGGGTAAACACTATCATTCAGCTGAATTGTGCAGGCATGTTTTAAACACGTCAGCTACCTTTCAAGTTCTTACTCTACACATGTCACGCACATCCTTGAAAGTGCACTTATTTAACTTCCTAGGAAATATCAGTGGTGTGACCCATTTCATATGCAGCTAAAATCACAACAATGGCTACATGTGTTTAATTATTGTTTGATCAAAATTATTGCTAGAGAAAATGTAGTAGTCGCTGGATATTGGTAAGGACATGTCCTTTTGTTTCTACTAAATTCCACGCCTTTGATGGAACCATTTGTAATTCTGCAAAAAAAAGCTTTTAATTATTTTACCACCTTTCAATAAGTAGCCACAGCTGATGTTCAGATGTCTTGATTTTGTTCCGAGCCTCCATATTCAACATGGCTCCAGTATCCTGACCATTAATCTCCAAAATAACGTCCCCCACTTGCAGCCCAGCATCACCTGCACGGCTACCTTCACAAACCTGTCAAAACACACTGCAAGTCCTCACAGCTCCCTAACACACCATAAATCAAAGGCATCTCATGCTGAATACTTTCAATATTTTGTTCCTAAGAAAAAGTGGGCCAAATATGCTCAACTCACCTTTGAGACTGTCAGGGTCATCTTGAAGTCTCTTCCTCCACAGATACGAAAACCCCATGGTGGTGGACCTGTCAAATTCACTTGAAATGTCATCTGTCTGCCACAAACAAGCTTTCAATTTAAATGCTCTTTCAGAACAACAAAACTGGCTTGTGTTTACTCTGGTTGGTGCCAGTAAGACTAAAGGGGTCAGCCCTGTTTATGGTGTATTTTTAAAGCTCTTCTGGAGCTTAGAGATATGGAGGCTACGTCTGGAGTCAACACCACCCATGAACATCTGCACATGATGTTCTCAGCTGATTACACCTTCTAGTAAACAGAATCAAGCCTGCAGATACATTCAACAAAACATTACATTATTTTAAATTAAGTTACAACATCATATTAGAACTTTTCTGTAACTACCCAAATTCACAAGTTAGAAAAGTGCGCCAAACATCCCTAAATGGTTAAGCATTAAAATTTTAATAATGTTTTCAAAAACTTTTGAAAGAATGTTTTGAATGTACAAATAAAAAGTAGATTAAGTCACAATGTTTTAATAAAAATAAATTAAAAAAATAGATTGAAATAAATTATGCGCAATAGACACTCTAAAGTCCTGACCTCAACAAAATGATTCGCGCACTAAAGTTTCGATCTAAATCAAATGATTCGCGATCCACACTCCGATGTCTGATCTGAATCAAATGATCCACAAACCATCATTTCAATCTAAATCAAATTATTTGCGATCTGCATTTCAAAATTCCAATCTGAACAAAATGATTCGCGCACCGAAATTTCAATCTAAATCAAAAGATTTGCGCACCGAAAGTTTCAATCTAAATCAAATGATTCACGATCCACACTCCGAAGTCCTGATCTGAATCAGTGATTCGTGAACCATCATTTTGAATTAAATCCAATGATTCTCGATCCACACTCTGAAGTCCCAATCTGAACAAAATGATTTTAACATAGAAGTTTTAATCTTAATCAAATGATTTGCGATCAGCAATCAGAAGTCCCGATCTAAATCAAAAAATGATTCATGATCCGCACTCCGAAGCCCCGATCTGAATCAAATGATTCATGCACTAAAGTTTCGATCTAAATCAAGTTATTTGCAATCCACACTCCGAAGTTCTGATCTGAATCAATGATTCACAAACCGTCATTTCGATCTAAATCCAATGATTTGCAATCCGCACTCTAAAGTCCCAATCTGGACAAAATGATTTGTGCACCAAAGTTGATCTAAATGAAATCATTCACCATACGCACTCTGAAGTCCCAATCTGAACCAAATGATTTGCGCACCGAAGTTTTGATCTAAATCAAATGATTCGTGAGCCACACTCCAAAGACCCAATCTGAACTAAATGATTCGCGAACCATCATTTCAGACTTTGGATAGCAAATCATTTATTTTGCAAAATGATTTGTGAACCCACTCTGAAGTACTGTTTTGAATCACTGATTCACAAACCATCATTTCAATCTAAATCCAATGATTTGCAATCCACACTCCGAAGTCCCAATCTGGATAAAATGATTTGTGCACCAAAGTTGACCTAAATCAAATGATTCACGCACCGAAGTTTTGATCTACGTCAAATGATTCGTGATCCACACTCCAAAGTCCCAATCTGAACTAAATGATTCGCGAACCATCATTTTAGATTGTGGATAGCAAAACATTCATTTCGTAAAATGATTTGCAAATCCGCTCCGAAGTTTCAGTCTGAATCAAAATATTTGCGAACCCACTGCGAAGTTCTGATCCAGATCAATTGATTCACTATATGTACTGTGAAGTCCCAAATCTGAATCAAATGATTCGCGCACCGAAGTTCAGTCTAAATTTAATGATTCTCACTCTGAAGTCCTAATCTGAATCAAACGATTTGCAAACCATCGTTTCGATGTAAACCAAATGATTCGCGATCCACACTCTAAATCTGAAGTTCTGATTTAGATCAAATGATTCACCATACGCACTCTGAAGTCCCTATCTGAATCATTCGCAAATCAATTACAGATTGCGACTTCGGAGAGCGAATCATAAATTCACAAGTCAGAAAAGCGTGCTAAACTTTTCTAAATGGCTAGGCAGTAACATTTCAATAATGTTTTCAAAAAATATTTGAAAGAAAGTTTTGAATGTACACATTAAATAGCAGATATTAAGTCACAATGTGGAGAGAGAAGAGAAAAAAAAAAAAAAAAAAAAAAAAAAGACATTTTATTACAAAAAAAAGAACAAACAGCAGACTAGAGAGGCTGCCATGAGGAGATGAACGCTGAGCAGCTAAACACATAACAGATATTGTTCTTCATGGTTCTACCAACAATAAAGTTCTACGCACACCATCCTTTCACTTTTTCCTCTGATTTTTTTTTTTTTTTTTAACAAGCTTAAATAAATCACTTCAAACTCTTCCACTCTCTCTTTTCCTGGGACATCATGCATTATAGTAACAGAGCACAAATATTCAAAACTGTAACAGACGGTGAAGGAAAAAAAAAAATTCACTCAAGTATTCCTTGTGTAACTCTCACTCCTGAATCATGAATCATCCTGAAACTGAAATCATAGTCAGCCCAGGAATTGAATGCCACAGACACTTTCATGCAATGATGCAAAAGCTCCTGAGGCACAGCAGTGAGCCAAGGGTCTGGCAACACAGTTTTCCCACCGACTCACAATGACTTCATCAGTTCAGTTCTACAGTCTGAGCAGGTTCAGGAAGGGGCCAGTCTTGGGCCGCACTGCATCTGCTGAGGTTTCAGGCTCTCGCTGTGAGCGCCGAGCAGCACTTGTAAATTCAAGCAAACAACTGATTCCCTTCAAGAGCGACTGCGGTCTTCGCTGCTGCCCACTAAAACCTTGCTATAAAGTTTCTGCTGCTCCTCTTTGAAAACTTCTTTGACTTTCCCTCGTTTCAAACCGCCATCCCTGTGAACATGCACAACACAGAAGCTTTGAGTTTTATTTCATTTTAAAATGTCAATTTGCATTCTTTTTAGTCACATAATGTGTTTGCCACTCTTTAATAAGTGAACTCACCATAACAAGTCTGCCAATCCTCCCTTTCTAGCGATGGCTGCTTTGACCCTATTGGCAAACTGTACAGCGTCCTCCTCTTCCTGTAAAAATATGAATTTAAAACTCACCTAAATATAGTGAAACGCTAACCAAAAAGCTCCAAAATAGTCCCAAGTTCTGTTAACAAATTTGGGATTGTAAGATTTTATGTTTTTGAAAGAAGCTTAGCAAGACTGCATTTAATCAAAAATACAGTAAAAACAGTAAAATTATGAAATATTACTACAATCCAAAATAACTGTTTTGTTTTAAGTATATAATTTACAATATAATTTATTCATGTGATGGTAAAGCTGAATTTTCAGCATCATTACTCCATTCTTCAGCATCACATGATCCTTCAGAAATCATTTCAATATGCTGATTTGCAGATTAAGAAACATTTTTTATCAATGTTGAAAACAATTAAGTTGCTTCATATTTCTGTGAACGTATTCATGTTTCTTTAATTAACAGGTTTAAAAGAACAGCTATTATCTGAAATAGAAATCTTTATATTATAAATACCTTTCCTGTCACTTTTGATCAATTTAATGCATCCTTGATCAATAAAAGTATAAAGTTCTTCAAAAAGGTCTTACTGACCCCAAGCTTTCAAACAGTAGTGTGTATATATATGTGTATATATATATATATATATATATATATATATATATATATATATTATATATAATTAAATGTACGTCTCTTCTGAAGCTTCACCACTCACCATGCGGCTCATTGGTGGAAGGTACCAGACGCTACAGACAATGGCCCAACTGCTCATCATGTGCAGCAGGTAGTTCACCATCCCAAACTTGCTGCTGTTCCAGAACGCGTCACCAAAACGAGGGTCATACTGCCAAAATAACAGCAAAAAGTCATTTAAAAACACTTTATAAACAATGAAAAAAGCATGTAACAGAAAAAGGATGATGTTCTTACCTTTATTGCCACAGGGTAAACAGTGCAGCCGATCTCAAAGCTTCCCTTCTTGAACATCATGACTGAAGTGTTGTTAATACAAGTTCCCTCTGGGAATATGAGGATTGGCAGTTTGGTTGTGTCTGCAACGTGGTCACTTAATCTAAAAAATAAAATGAGTTTGATTGTGACTAGGGCTGCACGATAAATCGCATGCAATTATCATGCATGTTTAGTCAGTAAAGCCGGTTCTAATTAGTAGTAAATCTTCATTGCATGCGTTGAGCTGGAGTGGCAATTAATACACAGAGCCGTAAATCACTGACAAGCTGTGCAAAATTGCGCTGATAATCACAGATGAATTGCACTCGAATATGAGCGCGATTTTGCGTAGCTTGTCAGTGATTTACGGCACTGTGTATTAATTGCCGCTCCAGCTGAACACACGTGATGGAGATTTACTACTAATCACAGAACCGGCTTTACTGACTAATCGCGCATGATAAATCGCATGCGATTTATCGTGCAGCCCTAGTTGTGACAAACATTTTGCTTGTGACAATAACTGCTAGTATACACTACCAGTCAAAAGTTTGTTAACAGTAAGATTTTTAACAGCTGTTTTCAACATAATAATAATAATAATAAATGTTTTGAACAGCAAATCAGAATATTAGAATGATTTCTGAAAGCATGTGACTGGGGTAATGATGCTAAAAAAAATCAGCTTTGAAATCATAAGAATAAATTAAATTTTACAATATATTCAAATAGAAAAGAGTTATTTCAAACAGCAAAAATATTTCAGAAATTTACTGTTTTTGCTGTATTTTGGCTTGGTGAGCAGAAGAGACTTCGTTAAACAGCATTAAAAATCTGACTGGTAGTGTAAATCTTGGAGGAGTTGAATATTTGTTGAATACAATGTTACCGTTTGGCCACTAGGTGTCGGTCCTTCACCTCAGACCTCTCAAACCAGATATGAGGACAGGCTTTCACCATCGCCCTCTGAATGACCCCCATCAGACCACCATGGACCTGACCTACCTGATCCACACAGAGAGACAGAGTTAATGCATATATTACATTTAATATCAACACTGAGCCAAAATCATCAACACAAATATCAAACTACCATAGCGTAGCATCCGTCACTGGCCAGAATGATGACGTCGATGGGTGAGGTGTGATTGGCCACACAGATTCCTCCGTTTTTGGGTTTATTCTCACTTGAAGGGAAAAAACAGTTAAGTGGATGCTTAGAAATATGAATAATTAAAACCAGGCATAGAGATCTTTAATGGTGTTTAATATTGGCATATGGTAGTGTTTACATGTCAATACCTGTCATGGTAGGTGATGATGGCTGTGAGGGCTCTTACACAGATCCGGTAACACATCAGATGAACCTTGTCACTGAGATAATTCTTCATTCTGCCCATCAGAGAACAGAAATCAGTGTTAATATACAAATTTACATGCCAAAAGAGATTAATTTATTCATTTGATGCGAAGCTGAATTTTCAGCATCATTGCTCCAGTCTTCAGTGTCAAATGAGCCTTCAGAAATCACTCCAACATGCAGATATTTTTATTATTATGTTGATATTATGTTGCTTTGTAATATTTTTGTGGAAACATTTTACTTTCAAAATTCTTTGATGAACAGAATGTTCACAAGAACAGTTCACTTGAAATAGAAATCTTTTGCATCACCATTACAGGCTTTACTGTCACTTTTAATGAATTTAATTCATCCTTGCTGAATAAAAGTATTTTATTTTAATCTTACCGACTGCAAACCTCTGAATAGCAGATTATATCAATGTTTACACTGTTTTCTCGTCAAGCACAATTGAGTTAAACCTTTAGAAGTGTACCAAAGCATACCTTCCATTTGGAAACAGGCCAACAATGGACGTCAGAACCACAAGAAGACCAACACCGGTGAAGGCAAGCGTGACCCTGTTAAGAACAACATAGCAAATGTAATACTGACACTGCCTAGCACAATCACAGCACAAACATTAGGTCTGCATTAGAGTAAATGTCGCAGGCTAGCAAAGCTTACGAACAGCCTCAGGTGACTTGCACAAATTTTTCAGCATAGTTCTTTTGAATAAAAATATAAGGTGTCTGTTTTAACCTTGAGCACTTAGCATTTGGCACCTGGAAGCCTTAAAACTGCTGATGGTTTAAAATGGCTGACAATTTAAAACCGCTGACCTACGTCTGTTTTTAAGGTTTGGAATCAGGCCACATAGAACTTTGACTATTTCTCACTGAAATACACTGCATTGTTTTTAATTCAAAACAAGTTTTAGAACAGCAGGTGTTATACAATTAAATTCATAAATGGTAAAATAAGACCTTCGCTCAACTTCAGAACACAAATTAATACATTTTTGATTAAATCCAAGAGACAGAAAGGCTTCTACCACATTCAAGGTCCAGAAAAGTACCAAGAACATCAACAAAACTACCTCCCTTTAACGTGGTAGTCTATGGAGGATCAGAAAGCTCTTGGATCTCATCAAAAATATCTTAATTTGTGTTCCAAAGACAAACAAAGGTCTTATGGGTTTAGAATGACATGATGGTGAGTACTTAATGACAGAATTTTCATTTTTGGGTGAACTATCCTTTTAAGAGCCACTTCTTTAAAGTGATTACCAATTTAAAAACCACTACGATCACCAAACATATCCATCCACGAAGCATTCATGCAGTATCCATACATCTTCCTCTCACCTGAGAGGCAGTAGAAACCCATAGCGGATGAGCACCCCCACCCCCCAGAGCACTGTGAGCCTGGTGCTGATGTGGTGGAAGTTGTAGTTGCTTCGGGTCAGCAGGTTCCAGGACTCCAGCTCCTCCGCCGTGAAGCGCTTGGTCACTTCATCATCGACGATGCTCTCCACACCTCGCCGGCAGAAATAGAAGATGTCAGACATGTCAAACTCAGGCTCTGCACCACCACGCCTCATTTCCTGGATCTCCTGTTCGAGGGACGCTGGCTCTTTGGCAATGATGCCTGAGGGGACAAAAAAAAAAAAAAAGTAGGTTTAGGATGATGATAAAGATATGACGTAGTTGTAATGATCTTTTAAGTGTTTCACCATTGCTGTAGGGTTTGTAGAGATGCTGATTCTTCTCCTTGGCTCCTCGCTCCATTCTTAAGGTCGCCCACTGAAAACAGAATGAGAATAAGTCAAATTAAGCAAATCTCAAACAGCAATAGCTCAGCATCCTGGTGTGCCCTCAAATTAGTAATACCTTTAAAACTGTGGTATTTGCCTAATTTAAAGGTGCAAAAATTTTTACTGAAGCATTTCGTCATGTTCTGGTGATGGATGATGTGTTTCATTAAGGAATTACATTATATGAGTCACAAAATCTTAACTGAAATACTTAATCGTCCTTTTGTTACACCATGTTAAATTTATTTTGTATCCCCAATGGCAGGCTGGACTAAAACCCCAGGAGACCTCATACAGCTGTCATGAGGATGGGGAAACAAACAACATTGAAGCGGTAAACAGCCTTTGGGGAGCCAATTCCACAGATTCACAGCCAGCCGCTTAAAACACCACTGGGGAGGAGAACACAACGGCTGTGTCCTTGCTGGGTCCTGGAGTTCAGCCAGAGCCCCTGAAAACCACAACTACTGACAGCTCAACAGACTTTTGAACCAGTTCTTTTCAACGATTTGGTCAAAAAAAGCATCTGTCAGCATCTGGGTCATACCGTGTTAACTCAACTTTTTGATTTTGCTAATATTTTTGTTGAAGAAAGATAAACATGTATAGTGATGAAAGCCAAAATATTAAATGTCATGGATTAATATTTGCAGAGAAATCAACTGTTTTGTAAAAGAGTTTCAAAAATCACTTCAAAATCATCCTAGACTGCAGAAGTACCGACCCAGTTTTTGCAAAGTGAACATGCAAAGAAGATCAAACACCCTTAACAAAAAAGGTAAAACAGTGATACAGGATGATTTTGAAGTTGAGGGAGAAAATACGGTCTAAGTTTTTCGACATACCCTAACTGTCATGAGCTAGACGAGCGTTTGACATTAAAACGTATATAAATTGTATTATTTTTATGAAAACAGCCGATAGTTTCACTAGATGAGGCCCTTCTTCCTCGGCTGGGATCGTTTACAACTGCTTTTGGAAGTTCAAACTCGAGGCACCATAAAACAAACAAACAAATAATGTTGAAACTAGAGATGTATCTTGCTTCCTTCTGTCACAATTGCATTGAACACACTTGTCTGAGTGCCATAAATATTCTTTTTCCAAAGTTTATGTGCCCATAACTCAAGAAGAGTGCTCCAAGAAACTGCATTTTAATTACATGTTGAGTAAATTTTTTAATGCAGGTTTTTAAATGAGTTTTACCGATTGTTAGTAACCACTGAAAAGAAGAGTTTTTTTTTTTTTTTTAAGATTTTATGATCCTAAATTTGATTAAACTGAATTTAAGAATTTAAGATATTTTGTGATTTTAAGACACAGGAACCCTGTAAATATTTTCTATATTTAGCCTTGTTTATCTATACCTGCACATGTATGTACACGTGTACACACAACATTTGATGTTGCTGAAACAGCATCTGAATTTTCCCTTAGGGATCATTAAAGTGGATTAGCCAAGCAAGGACAGCAGCTGAGCACAGAGTGTGGAAAGATGTCCATGCGCTGTGTGAAAGTAAACAGTGACTCTCGCGGGCGCTGATGATGCTGTGACTCAGGGAGATGCGGAAGCGAAGGTCGGGATAGGGAACGAGTGAACAGTCAAGCTGCTTGTCAGACTAAATCTCGCTCCCCTGTTCAGGGTCACAGGACAGCAGAGTACGGGGAAGTTAGTCACTGGAAAAAAGCCATCTGGAGTTTTTTAGGGAGTCTGGAGAGGGTCAGAATGAGTGACTACATCAGTCCAGATGGATGAAAGGGGAGTGGCACCATAGGAAATCATCCGAATCCATTTTAAAATCACACACAGAGCTCTTACTGACATGCATTAAGCAAACAAATGATTGCAACAATCAGGCACCTCAGGATTTGATGTAGAAAAAAAACCCAATGCGACTGCAAAATTATATTTTATGCATCTCAATTACAGAGTAAGGATGCAAATCTTTTGCATTGATCACACATTAGATGTAGTGATTGGCATCACGCTATCCAACGTATGTAAAATCGTTAATACTTGCTGTCAGTTCCAAAAAGAGAATCCTGAAAACAGCATTGCCAAAATGTGCAATATTCCAGTAAAATTCAGTATTGTTTAAATGAATTCCTAAATGAACACACACTACCAGTCAAAAGTGTTTTGAACAGTTTTGAATGTTTAAAATTTTAAAAGTCTCTTCTGCTCACCAAGCCTGCATTTATTTGATCCAAAATACAGCAAAAGCTGTTAAAAAAATAATAATAATAATTTAATGTTTAAAATAACTGCTTTTTATTTGAATGCATTTTAAAATGTAATTTATTCCTGTGATCAAAGCTACATTTTCAGCATCAATACTCCAGTCTTTAGTGTCACTTGATCCTTCAGAAGGGGCGGGGGTGGAATGATAACAATTAATATTTTTATTTAGCAAGGATGATTTAAACTGATCAAAACCTGAAAAAAATCCACTCAGCGATTTTCAACATAATATATGTTTTTGAGCAACAAATCAGAACGATCTCTGAAGGATCATGTGAGTGGAGTAATGATGCTAAAAATTCAGCTTTGAAATCACAGGAATAAAACACATTTTTAAATATATTTAAATAGAAAACAGATATTTTAAATTTTGCTGGACTTTGGATGAAATAAATGCAGACTTGGTGAGTGCAAGACACTTCTTTAAAAAACATTACAAATCTTACTGTTCAAAAACTTTTGACTGGTAGTGTATATTAATGCAAAAACATCTGAAAAAGCATCCAAATCTATCTCAATCATTTCAGCTCTTTTTGAATGTCTGTGAAAGTGTCCAGTGCTAACGAGTACTGCGTTTCTTTGATGGAAAATACAGTAAAATCAGTAATATTGTAAAATATTTTTTTCTTTTTAAAATAATCACTTTGTAATTTTATATATTATAAATGCAATTTATTCTTGTGATGCAATGCTGAATTTTGAGCATCATTATTACAGTCTTCAGTGTCACGTGATCCTTCAGAAATGATTCTAATATGCTGATTTACTGAAAATCAATGTTGAAAACAAACTTTACATTTCTTGTAACATTATAAATGTATTTAGTGTGACTTGACTCATTGCAATGCATGTTTGCTGAATAAATGCAATAATTTCTTTTAAAATAAAATAAATTGAACTGAGCCTATACTGCAGTGTACCTGACCCATCAATGTGGGGTAGACTAACATTTAGTGGCCTTTTTTGTTTTTAGGTTTCCATTTTCACATAAATTCAAACAAAGAGCTACATGTTGATTATATAAAGCAAAACAAATTTAATCGCACTAAAGGAAACATGCACTAAAGGAAACTTTTCTAAAACTAGCACTTGTGGCATTCACAGTCTCACCCAGAAATTCACACCTTCACAAGCAACTCTGAAACAACCAAAACTGCCACAGTCCTGCAACAACGCATGTTGTCCATTTAATTTTGAAGATGAAAGAATATGTGACAGCACAGGACAAAGTGAGGCAAAGTCAAAAGACAACAAGACCCTCCAGACTTAATAATTCAGTCAATCGTGAATCTATGTTCTTTTTTGAGCCTCTGGCATCCTCAGTGAAGAGAAAGACTACTTACTGCAACTGAACTAAGTAGTAAAATCACACAGTAAAAGACTCCCTGAATGACCTTCGAACCTATATTACAATATTTCCGCTGCACCACAGAGAGAACATCAAACCTGCTTTAATTTTCCACAGCTCCTTGAATATTCTTGCTAAGTAATTACTGTAAAATGCCACATACTCAACTCACTCACCTCAAAAAGCTTGATAAGGGACTTCATATACAGTCTGCGGATCCCAAAGGACACACCGAAGATTGCAGGTACGATGATGAACACCAAAAGAAGGGTGAACCACACCGTGAAGGAGATGCCCAAGAGCATACAGATCAGGCTGTCGAAGGGGAAGAGGTAGGACTCCATCTTGACCAAAACGTGGAGACCGGATGATTCAAAGTTGACAAAATTACCTAAACACAGACTGTTGGACTCCTTTAAAATGCCTCAATTTCTGAAGCCTACGCTGAAACACAGCCTTCATGGGCATTTAGGGAAAACTAATCATTTATGCCTGAAACAATGGACAGACACCCATCAAATTAACACTATGGACAGTGGGACACAACTGTGCACGAATATCCAATCCGTCCTGCTTTTACAGTCCCTTGGGAAGAATATTGTGCTTCAGCGACTTATGTGAAACAGTCTCACATCAGCCCACTGCCATTTCTGCCATATCTAGAAAAAGAGGAAAGAAAAACACAGAAATATGTATATGAAGATAATACTAATAAGCTCATAATAAACTGCTTCCATAAAATATTGTCGCATTATTGAGGAAATAAATTGACACATGCCTCTTTTAGATGAATTATTTAAAGCAGAATTACATTCTAAATAATTAAATGTGTTCATAAACACTGTTAAAAGGACAGTAATGGACAACTCAATAGCACTCAAAAGGCTACATTTCTAAATATAACACTTTAAACACATTCTTCATTTTAATTTCTGATATAAATGTCAATTACAGCTTGAATAAATCATAAATTGATCAAAACTGCAGCTGTATGAAACACTGTTTGTTATACAGATGTAAACGACTGGATGCTAAAGCGCTAATCACCAGCTTCTCTTTTAATCACATAATTAACGCGCCAAACATCTTTAAATGTATGAAAGCCGTTGTTTACACTGACCTTTTCCTGGAAGATGGCGTTTAAATGCTGATTCGTCTCCTTAATAAAACACTATATTGACATTTGAGCATCGTGAGACGCTGCTGTTGTTGTTGTTATGCAACAAGTTTAAGCGCATCAGCAGCGGCGCGAGGCACGGCTTGCCGTAACTTCCGCTTCCGGTGGGCTCGGCTTGGCGAGGATTATTGTCCCTCCTACCGCTGACCTCAGCGCAATTGTTCTATGTACGCAGGTCGTGTTTCAAAAGCGGATAGTCGCACGGAAAACTGACTCCAGAACAGCGGTGTCTCTATTATCAATTATATTTCATTGATAGGTTATGTTGTTAATAATATTATGCTTAGATTTTATTAACCTTTAATATATTTTTAAACTGATATTTATTAATAGAAAAAGTTCATTTTTTTCTTTTTGTTAACGTTACATGGACAAAACACGGTTTCGTAAACCATGCTTTTCATTTGCTACTTTTCAAATATATTTTGTGTATTTTATTCAGATACGAAGGTTTGATTTTGATATTTTGGGGGGCACAACGGCAGACAACAAAGATTTAATTGTTTGATCAAAATTATTGCTAGGGACTATGTATTAGTCGATGGATATAAGATTTTGGATGTCAGCATCCCAACTAAATTCTCCACCCTTGAAAATCATAACAAGCGATGTCCCACTTTGGAAACTATACGTCTCTCCTTAAATATTAAAAAGGTCAAACAACATATTGAGTTAATCCAAATTTCACAAAATGCTTATGGACGTAATTATAAGTCAGTCACTGAAATGATTGCTGTTTTTGTCACTCTTCTAGGAAGGAAGATGTCATTCACTTGTTTGACAATGTACCCACACTATTCAAAATATAGGAAAACATAAATAATTTGTGTTTTTTGTTAGCTAAGTTTCACATACATAAACAAAAACTGGCTCTAAACCACCCTTTTCTTTGTATAAGTAAGTATATAATGCAATATATATAAGTATCCACCTTTTTCCTCAAATAATATAATAACGAGAAGAATAACAGTGTGCTCATAACTAAGATAATACATTGAAATCATATGGTAAGAGGCACCAGTTTGCAATATCAAACAGCAAAACGAGCTGTTTTGTACAGCTAAAAATAGCTGGACCCCAATGAGACGGGAAGCCACACCCATAAAACCTGCCCATTCTTACGGGAAGAAAAAGGCGGATATAACGCAACGCAATCCTGATCTGAATCAAATGATGATGGGAGTTTTTCGACATACCCTAACTGCCATGAACTGGAACAGTCCAGGCCAAGTAAGACAAGACGAGCGTTTGACAATAAAAAGTATATAAATTGTATTATTTTTATGAAAATAACCGATCATTTCGCTAGATAAGACCCTCCTTTCTCACCTGGGATCGTTTGAAGCCGCATTTAAAGTGTATTTTGGAAGTTCAAAATCGGGGCACCATATCAGTCCGTTATCAGAAAAAAAGTGATTTCCTAATTTCTTTACGACTGATGAAAGAAAGACATGAACATCATGGATGACAAGGGGGTGAGCACATTATATGTGAATCTTTGTTTTGGAAGTGGACTTCTCCTTTAATTAAGTTCCAAAAATGTTAAAAAATATAAATTTCACCACAGATTGTTATCAAACACAGTGTATATTATGCACTGTTGGTAGGCCAAAATACTAAAACATCTAGAGAGAGTATGAGAAAGATGTGGTTAGAAGTTTATTTTTTGAAAGTCATTCTTATCAAATGTTTCTACAGCACATTTGTCCTTACAAACAAACACAGTGACTTAAGTGTTTTTTTTTTATGTCCCATTTTGCCCTTTTGGAAACGGTTTGTTTTATTCCCATCATAAAGAGTGTCGTGATTCGAAAAACTGACGTTTATAAATTCAATTCCTTCACCAAAATAATACTTTAAGTCCAAGGTTGAAATGTACGTGCCTATACTGTAAAACCATCTGTGGCCAGATGCTGGAGCTGGAACTCTACTGTGTGTGTCATGCAGGTAACAGAAACACATGGCTCTTAACTAGTCGATTGAACTTGAAAATGCTGAAATTAAATATTTTTATAACAGCCTTCTTTTTAAAGCATTCTGTAAACGTGCAAAGCCCAGTAAACGGGTAAAAATATTTGTGCTACAACCCAGTGTGTTTATTAATTTGATAATACATTAAAATTAAATTAAAAATCAGTTTCCAATATCAAGCAGCATAACGGACTGTTTTTGAACAGCCTGATTTTTTTTTTTAATCAGGTAACAAAAAAATGACAGCAAATGACACTGGAAGTCATTTTTACCTTAAAATAAATATGGTGGATATGTGGTTGAATAATACAATTGCTTTTATTATTGATATATTTTAGTCTTGGTGTCGAGACAAAAACAGAAATTGTTTAACTGCACAACTCTTTAATGAAATCTACACTCTACAAAAAGTTGTTTTGGCATGCATAGAATAACTCAGGTAAGACAAACTTGAAATTACACAAATAAGATACGAGAAATCCATTCCAAGCTCTCTCACATTCGCTCACACAAATAGTGAATTGAGATCAAAGATGCTCGTTTGACTGTTAACTAAACGTACAACATTTAAATACAAGACAAAACTACACAAAGTATGCTTACAAGAGTAGGCTACTCGGCTGTGTCGACTCCTAACTGTATCAACACTAGCATTCATGCAAGACAGTGTGCAAACAAGGGCAGTTTAATGTTTTCTTCATGGCAAATCTTTGTCTACAGTTCAAAAATATGTCCACGCATACAGTAGTGCATAGGTCCGATGTATTGTACAATAATAGCAAATGATTGATAGCAAAGTTTTCCAGCATTTCCCAGTACATCGATATATAAAATAAAATCTTTGTGAGTAATAATCTATTATAGGCTACTGTAAAACAGCCAGAGTCTTTTAAAGGGAAACTATACACGCTCATCTCTATATTTTACAAATATTAATAAATAGCTTAAATATGAAACAGCAATGTTATTGCAATTCATCCGATGCTCCCTACTGTAACAAAGTAGGTGTGAGATGCCAGTAAATAAACATACTGATTTTTTTTAATACTTGAGTAGTTCGATCAGGTGCTGTTTTGATTGGTTGCTCTCAGGGCGTATTTTTTTGCTTCTGACCCTTCGCAGGCATTATATAGGGTAAAAAACCCTGTTACACAAATATATTTCAGAGATCACAGTATTAGTATTAGATCCGTCCTCTCGTTCCCACTGTTGGCTTCTGGGCTTCATGATAGCTGTTTTGGAGGGTTATAGTGCAGTTCTTTCATTTGTGCTTTGAGGTCAGAGGTCAAGTTCCAGAAGTTCCTCTTGTGAGGCTGCTCCCGTTTCCTCTTAATCTTTCCTCTCCTCCATCTATGTCGGAGCACAGGAGATCCAGTTTTTGACATGGGTTGTCCACCTCTCCTCTAGCGGGACATCATTCGCACAAATTCTGAAAGGAGAAAGACCAGAAACTGATTATTTACATTTTCAGTTATTAACACTATAACAGTCATTTTTTTTTAGGGATAGTTCACCTGAAAATGAAAATTACCCCATGATTTACTCTCCCTTAAGCCATCGTATATGACTTTCAAACAAATACAATCAGAGTTATGTTAAAAAAATGTTCTGGATCTTCCAAGCTTTATAATGGCAGTGAATGGGTGTTAAGATGTTAAGATATTTAGAAGCCCTAAAAACTGCATCCATCCATCATAAAAAGAGCTCCACACAGCTTAATAAAGGTAAAGCTTGTTTACAGTATAGGAAAACAGTTTCATCCTGGCTTATATGAAAATCCTTCAACATCTTTATTTAAAATCTTCATTTTGTACTTCTAATTTGTGACCGGTGATTTGTTTTGCTCTCTTCTCTGTGCTTTCGCCTACGTCCTATATCATCCGCTGAAACGCCACTCTTTTGCAAACGTGCACGACAGTTAGCGGAAGCTAGAGGTAACGGTTTATGAAGTTTAAATATGTATATTTCTCTAACACAAACACATCGATTCACTTCATACACTCCAGAGCTGTATGGAGTAATTTTTATGATGGATGGATGCAGTTTTTTGGACTTCAAAATCTCAACAGCCATTCACTGACATTATAAAGCTTGGAAGAGACAGGACATTTTTTAATAGAACTCTGATTGTATTAGTCTGAAAGAAGAAAGTCATATACACTAAGGATGGCTTGAGGGTGAGTAAATCATGGGGTAATTTACATATTGTGTGAACTTTCCCTTTAAGGACCCAGATTTTACTTTGGACATTAAGTGGAGACAAAACACAGTATTACAATTTACACAGTTGTGTCAGTATAATTATTGCACACACTTATATAACATTCCTTAAAAACAGAATACAGTTCTTTAAAAAATTTATTAAAAAAATGATAAAATAATAAATAATTTAAATATTTTATTAAAATATTATGCTTAAATTTTGTTACAAAATATAACATACTTTTTTATTTACATTTATTAAAATTAACTGATCACTTTTTCTTTATTGAAACATCACATTACCATACTTTTCATTTGCTACTTTTATAAAAGCATTTTATGTATAGATTTTATTGATATATTCATGCCAAGCCCAAGATACTTAATAATATCAATAACCGTCATAAATATTTGAATTATTTCACATGAAATAATAATTACATTTTTCAGTTAACACAGTGTAATTTTGAATAAAATAAAATGTTTTTGAACAGTACGATTTTTAATGTTTTATAATGAAGTCTCTTCTGCTCACCAAGCCTGCATTTATTTGATCCAAAGTACAGCAAAAGCAGTCAAATTTTTAAATATTTTTTACTATTTATAATAACTGCTTTCTATTTTAAAGTGTTTTAAAATGTAATTTATTTCTGTGATCAAAGCAAAATTTTCAGCATCATTAGTCCAGTCTTCAGTGTCACATGATCCTTCAGAAATCATTCTAATATGCTGATTTGCTGTTCAAGAATCGTTTATTATTATTATTATTATTATTATTATTATTATTATTATTTTATTATCAGTAATTTTTTTAGCAATGATCAGCATTTATCTGAAATAAAAAGCTTTTGTAACATTATACACTATAACATTCAAAAGCTTGGAGTCAGAATTTTTTTAAAAATATAATTTTAGAAATTAATTCTTTTATTTAGCAAGGATGCTTTAAATTGATCAAAAATAATGATAAAGACATTTATAATGTTACAAAAGATTTCAATTTCAGATAAATGCTGTTAAATATATAAATAAATGCTTAACTTTCAATACATCAAAGAAACCTAAAAAATATACTGTTTTTAAAATAATAATAATAATAATAATAATAATAAATGTTTTTTTGAGCAGCAAATCAGAATATTGGAATTATTTCAGAAGGGTCATGTGACTGGAGTAATAATGCTAAAAATTCAGCTTTGAAATCATAGGAATAAATTACTTTTTAAAATAAATAATAAAAATAGTTATTTTAAATAGTAAAAATATTTCAAAATTTTACAGTTTTTGCTGAACTTTGGATCAAAGTTTGGATCAAGCCTGCATTTAAGGCTTGGTGACCAGAAGAAACTTCTACAAAAAACGTAAAAATCTTACTCTTCAAAACCTTATACATGGTTTGTTTAAACACACAGGTTTTGCCGTCAACAACAAAAATTTTTCTCCCTTTTAGAGCATATATTATTTCTCTCCAAACTCTGCATGATTATATTATTAGTGTTGTATTATTTTTGCATTTGCCATTGTTATTTCTCTGCTGACTGTGACCCAGTTTTGGGTCGCAGCCCATCATTTGGGAACTGCTGCTCTATAAATTCTTGCTTTATAAATAACAAAATAAAAAAAAAAAAAAAACAAATGTACTATTGACCTGGGATGAGTCAAAGTTAGCCTGAGCTCCAAATACAACAAGAGGACGCTCAACTGTCACAGCTCCAGTCATCAACAAGAATAACAGTGCTAGCTATTTTTGTCCTTCCCGTTTTCATGCTCTTTTTGAGCGTGGTTAATCTGAGAGGTGAAATAATCCCGTGGTTAAGCGATAATCTGGTTGACAGCTCTACTACTGTCACTTTACCGCCTTCACAAGGATGAGATGCAATAGCAGCTAAACTGCGTGAAACAGCGGCTCACAGCAAGAGCGACCAAAATAAATAATAATGGATCCAAAAATAGAGATCATTTGTCTCAGTCCTTTTTTGGTTGTTTTTCATATTCTGTATTCTGTATAAGTAAGTCCACTTATGTTAGTCAAGGTTATTTCCATTAAAAAGCAATTTTCCACCTTCAATGTTTCTCCAGTTAGTTTCAATAAATGTTCTGGTTAGATTGAATATTTTGTGCTGTGAAAACTACAGTACATTTATGTATTTTTTCCTCCAAAAGAGCAAGGAAAAGCCGTTTTCCCTTATGAAATGTCTGCTTTAAGTAGTTTTCAAAAGGTTGATTGCTACTTTAATAACTTTGAGAACGAAATGAGAACAAAAAGCTAATTAAATTTGGGATTAAACCTTGGAAATATTGCTTTCCATAATTAAATTTTACTGCTGATTCCAAAATATGGACAAAAGACACAGAGGGAATGCGAATGTAATATTTTTTGGATTATTGTGGACATTGTGGACATGCTGCATAAACGATTTTCTACACCTGGAACAGCAATAAAGACACTGCGGCAGTGAAATTAGCATTGAAATTAGCATTACTAATGAGCAGAGCAAAATCAACACAAGGTGGCTCACCTTCAAAGTCCACGTGCCCGTCTCCGTTTAAATCGATGTCCCGCAGAATGTCCTCCAGATCTCTGTGACCCACCTGAGGGAGTAAGAATCAATAAAACGATGAAAGGAGAATTGGATGAGAGCTATAAAAGCTTTTCAGCAAAGTAAATAACAGCACCTGCTGGCCCAGCAGTTTCTTCATGGCCTCTCTTAGTTCTGCTGTACTGATCTGACCGTCTCCGTTGGTGTCGAACTGAGATAACGGGAACAAAAGAAGAGTGATAAGAGGTTTAAATGTATTCATGTTTTGCGTGGCGTCACTCTGCACCTCTCACTCTAGCGCTGCGTTGTTAATTGAAATAAAAACAAAATTGCGATATGGCTTAGATTTGGTAGTGCAATTATCAAATCCCAAAGATTGTGTGTTACATAAATATATACATAAATTAGTACTGTCAAAATTAGTATGTTAACACAGGCGTTTAATTTTTCCAGTTTAACTGCATTAAAAATATTTAATGCAGGGGCAGGGCTAGGGTTGGCCACCCCACTCACAACTGCTTCTGTCTCTTTATTTTCTTGACAAGAAGTGTGTTTAATTAATTGCAGAACGTCTTTTCAGACAAAGGAAGGAAACAGGTGACAAGGGAGCTTCAGTAGAACAACAGTGAACTGCGGTCAGATGAGATGTTGTCAGGCAATATGTCAGTAAAAACTAATTTACCTGTCCTGTTAGCCATTGTACTGTACTCGTAGCACGTGCTTTAATTGCACACACAAATGCGGTGGTGCACGCTGTAGCCTGTATCATTTCATATTAAAACGCAAATGAAACTACGAGCTTGCGTGTCAAATCCAAGTCACGTTCAGCAGCGGCGGCTCTTAAAGTAATAGCAGCCAAATAAGCTAATAATCCAGCTGCTGTGATGACTATTTATCCAAGAGCAAAAGAAAAAACAGGAAATCAATAACTTTTGTAGCTATAAGGATTCATCTATATTTCATTTAGAATTTAGTGTTTATTATAATGGATTTACGTGAAGATTGTTATGTGAAATTCATAAACCTTTGAAAATAACAATATTCCTGAAGAAGTCTTGAAAAGTGCTTGAATTATTTAAGGACAGTGTGTCTATTAAATAAGTGTTTATTTTTTTCAATAAGCACAAATATTTTGATGCAAACGCAATTCAACAAAAAATCATACGTTTTTTGCTTATTTCAGTTAATGTCAGAAAGCGAGCTAAGCCAGTGGCAGTACTGAAAATGTCATGTAAACTTGGCTGAAGATGTGAAAAGAGGAACAGACTAACCAAATCAATTGAGTCACTTACGTTGGAACCGCTCCGACTGATTCAAACTCATGACTTTAATCGTTCATTTCACTAGCAAAAACCAGATCAAATTAAAAGAGCCATTCATTTTTGAATTTCAACATAACTTGTAATGATTTTAAAAAGCACGTAGTGATGGGTGAAATGGAGCTTTTTGAAACTCAGAATCAGTTAAACCATTGCGTCGCAAAATGATTCACAGTTTCGAAGCACTCCAATTGCGAAACAGTCGCGTATTGTTTCAGATCAGGACTTCAAAATGCGTATCGGGGGTCATTTGATTTAGATTGGGACTTTGGAGTGGGTTTGTGAATCATTTGACTTCAATCGGGACTTCAAATCACATATTGCGAATCATTTGATTTAGATCGGAACTTTGCGTATTACAAATCATTAGATTCAGATTGGGACTTTGGAGTGCGTAGTGTGAGTCATTAGATTTAGATCAGAACGGGTTTGTAAATCATTTTGTGAACTGAATGACTCAAATTAAATGATTCTCGATACGAGCTCCAAAGATTGGAACTTTGTAGAATCCAAAGATCGTGCTCCAAAGATCGGAACTTCGTAGAATCCAAAGATCGTGCTCCAAAGATCGGAACTTCCGTGAATCTTTTGCTTTAAATCAGAAATTTAAAGTGATTCAGATCGAGACTTTGATGCAGGTTCACAAATCATTTGATTCAGTTTGGGACTTCAGAGCACAAATGGTGAATCATTTGTTTTAGATTAGGATTTCGGAGCAATTTCCCAAATCTTTTTTATGATATCAAACCATTAATGCAATACAGTTATAAAGACAAAACAAGGAAAAAAGGAAGAAAGTATACACAATTTCCCTAAGAAAATTAACCATGGTTTTACTATAGTAAAAGTGTAGTATACTTTGTTGTACTTTAGTAGTAATACTTTACATGTGCTTCACTTTATTTTTGCCATTTTTATTAGTATATTTTTATTTATCTATTCATCTATATGTCTTTTGTTTTACAGAGAAGACATAGTTTGATAAGTAAGATCTCTGATTGAAAATCTCTGTCCTTAAAAAAAATCGAAAAAGTATGGCTTGAAAAGTCCTTGAAAGTCCTTGAATGTAATTTTACAGTATCTGTACGAACCCTGATATTAGTATTAGTGATACTCACCTTCACTCACCTACCCAGTCATAAAAAAATATTTAACAAATATTAAAAATACCGTCTTTATGTTGCTTGTACATTAATTTGGAGATTGAATGTGAAATTATTGCAATATAAATATATATTTAAAAACTTGAATGTTAGGTGGGATTAATCATAATTAATCTTGTTTAATTAATCACGATTAATTAGTTAATATTGTTCATTGATTGACAGCACTAAAATAAATATGTGACCCTGGACCACAAAACCAGTCTTAAGTCGCTGGGGTTTATTTGTAGCAATAGTCAAAAATATATTGTATGGGTCAAAATTACAGATTTTTTTATGGCAAAAATCACTAGGAAATTAAGTAAATATCATGTTCCATAAAGATATTTGGTAAAATTCCTACAGTAAATGTATGAAAACTTAATTTTTGATTAGTCATATACATTGTTATGAACATTATTTAAAGAATTTTAAAGGCAATTTTCTCAATATTTTGATTTTTTTGCACCCCCAGATTCCTGATTTTTAAAAAGTTGTATCTCGGCCACATATTCAAATCCTAACAAACCATACATCAATGGAAAGCTTATTTATTCAGCTTTCATATGATGTAGAAATCTCAATTTTGAAAAAATGACCCTCATGACTGGTTTTGTGATCCAGGGTCACATATATGCACTGCATGTTTTATAAGTATTCTAATTTTGCAGTTGTACTGTAAAATAAACTGTAATAATATATAATCACAAAATGTTGGTTAAATTGTGCTGCCCTACAAACAAGCATAGCAAACCAGGAATTGTTTAAAACCATATTTTAAAACACAAGAAAATTTATCAGAAAAAAACACAGTTTGCTTTTTCCGCAAATTGTGCAGCCCTACCTCACCTCTTTGAAAGCATCTCTCAGTTCCTTTACTCCGATCATATCTGCCGTCTCGGCCAGAAGTTTGGGGCCCATCAACTCCACAAAGTCCTCAAAGTCCACATGTCCTCCCACTATAAGACAAGGACACAGTTGGTGAACATCCACCAACTTTCTTTATTGACCTCTTTGGTTCCATGATGCACCTTCAATATCAATGAAACCATTCTTTAGAATATTAAAATGTTCTTCACATTACGGAACTGTTCACTCAAAGGTTCTGTAGCAACCCATAAGGGTTGTAGTTACATGTTAAATATAACAACATGTTAAAAACATGTTGATTTGTTGTTGCGTACAGTTCATGTTGATCTGCTGACTCAGTTCGATGAGCTCCATCTCAGTAGGCATGTATCCCATGGTTCTCATGCAGTTCCCCAGGTCTTTGCAGCCAATGAAGCCATCTTTGTCTTTATCAAACTCTTTAAAGGCTTCTCGTAGCTCTGTGAAGATAGAAAGCAGGTCAGGAATAAGAGGACAGAGCAAGTCAGAGATAATGAAAAGAGAATATTTTAGTACAATTATGTTTCCCTCATGCACTCTGCTTTCAAAACAATTCTGAAGACAATTACAAAGCACTTACAAAGCACAACAATGCATCTCTGAATGACCAAAACACTTGTAACTGAATACTTCATTGCAAACCTTTTCTATTCATAATAAAATAAAAGCTCTTCAAATTAAAAAGGAACAATTGACACAGTATATTGGAGAGTGCTGGGAAATTTCATGGTGAGCATTTGCACACTTTGAAATGTCAGAAATGACATCAAAACAACTTAAAATAACTGTTTTATATTTAATTTATTCTTGTGATGACAACCTGAATTTTCAGCATCGTTACTTCAGTCATCAGTGTCACATGGTTCTTCTCATTATGCTGATTTGCTGCTCAAGAAGCATTTCTGATATTATCAATTTTGAAAACAGTTGTGCTGTTTAATATTTTTGTGCAAACCGAAGTAGAATGAGGTAGAACTTACCATCCAGTTCCTCTGGTCTCAGCTCTCTGTTCTGCAACAAAATAAACAAAGTAATCACCGACAATCCACACTAATTAGTTTTGTTCCATTAATGACACAAGTCAGCTGGCGTTCTTCTCCTACTCTGAAGAATACAGTCATTTAATTCTATGCACTATTTCCTGCTAGAGAAAAACTCATTACAGCATTAGGATCACAATGGCACATGTAAACTAATACACCCAACCTTTTCAGGGTTTTTTCTCCCTCCTCTAAAGGAATTAATGTCTGGTTTTTAAATTCGATCTTCCCATTTGGATTAAGTCATTTGGAACAGCACACATAAACTCAGGATTGATCTCTCATAATCAGCTCAAGTCGTTCGTTTCTTTGATCCCAGCATTCCCTGCTCACACATCTCCTCGAACACGAGCGCATGCAGGGCTCACCTCCAAAAACTCTCTGAGCTCCTGCAGAAGAACTCAATCACTTGAGCCTGACCCAAGACCCCTGCAGGGGCTAATAAAGGCAGATCCCTGCAGTTCGTACATAAACCCAAAGCACGTAATGTCTGCATTCGAGAAGAACAGCCTTGAAAGTGTATCAGTGCTTACATTAAAGATCTGACTCATATATGATAAGGGAATCAGACTACACTGGTCACGCTGTATGTTTTTGATTCATTAAAAACAAAAAAAAAAACAGCTCATAACAACCACACATTTGCGAATCAGAACACAATGGACACGCTGTTTTTTTGATTCATTAAAAAGAATCAGTTCATAATAGTCACTTTTTCAGGAATCACACAGCATTGGTCACGCTATATGTTTCTGATTCTTTCAAAACAACCGGCTCAAAAGAGTCACTTATTCAGGAATCAGACTGCAATGGTCACACTATATGTTTTTGATTTATTAAAAAGAATCGGCTGATAAGAGTCACTTGTTCAGGCATAATACTACACTGGTCACGCTGTATCTTTTTGGTTAATTTAAAAAACATCCCACTCATAAGAGTCACTTGTTTAGGAATCAAACTACATTGGTTGCATTATATGTTTCTGATTCGTTAAAAAGAACCGACTAATAAGAGTCACTTGTTCAGGAACAAGACTACACTGGTCACGGTGTGTTGTTGAATCATTAAAAACAACGGGCTCAAAAGAGTCACTTTTTCAGGAATCAAGCTAATTGGTCAAGCTATATGTTTCTGATTCATTAAAAATAACCGGCTCATAAGAGTCACTCGTTTGTGAATCACACTACACTGATCATGCTGTATTTCTGATTCATTAAAAACAACCAGCTCATAAGTATCGCTTGTTCAGGAATCAGACTAAATTGGCCATGCTGTATGTTTCTGATTCATTAAAAAGTACCGGCTCATAAAGGTCACTTTTTCAGGAATCAGACTGCATTGGTCTCATTATATGTTTTTGATTCATTAAAAAGAACCAGCTCGTAAGAGTCACTCCTCTGTGAATCACACTACACTGATCACGCTTTATTTTTGATTCATTAAAAACCAGCTCATAAGAGTCACTTGTTCAGGAATCAAACTACAATTTTTGAATCAGACAAGACTGGTCACGCTGTGTTTTTGATTTATTAAAAAGAAATGGCTCACAAGAGTCACTTGTTCAGGAATCAGACTATATTGTTCGCACTGTATGTTTCTGATTCATTAAAAAGAATTGGCTCGCAAGAGTCACTTATTCAGGAATCAGACTATATTGGCCATGCTATATGGTTTTGATTCATTAAAAAGAACCAGCTCATAAAAGTCACTCATTTTAAAATCAGACAAGACTGGTCATGCTGTGTTGTTGATTGATTAAAAAGAACCGGCTCATAACAGTTACTCATTGTGAATCAGACCACACTGGTCGTGAAAAAAATTTCATTTGTTTCATTCGTTTATGAATTAGACTACAATAGCCACGTTATACATACTGTATGTGTGTTTTGCCAACATCCCGTGAAGACAAATCAATAGAGAGAGATTTCTTGCCATTATCTGTACATACACATTCAATACAAACTATGTGATATTGCATCACATTCACAACTCAGGTAAAATGATTTCTTTTGCTACAGCACTGCAGACTCAACAGCAGGGAAACGCTCTTGCTGAAATGCAGTGGAATATTCATTAAGTCCTGTTTCCTCATCGTTTTAAACACTTTTTGCCTTTATTGATCCATTTTAAACTGTCCTGTGGAGTGACAAATATATGCAATTTAAGCACAAATCTCCCATGTAATCTCTCAGTGAGCTCATAAAAGCTGTTTGCATAAAGAATTACACAAAAAATGCTAAATTACTGTTTAAAAAAGATAATAGCATGTCACACCACAGTAAAATCAATGGCAAATACAGTAATATTTTTGAATAAAATGTATAAAGAAAAATATCTTAATTTGTCTTCCGAAGATGAACGAATACCTTACGGGTTGGTGAGTAACTACTGACAAAATTTTGGTTTGGTTTGAATTCCGAAATTTCCACTTACAAGAGAAGTGAGAACTTGTTTTTGCATTAGCATATGTGTGTGTAGATGTGCATGTCCAGACTTACGTACAGCCTGCCGGCTCTCAGCGAAGCCCTTGCGGAGGAAGATGCAGGCAGGCCCGAGCACATTGTGCATGTATGTTGAGTTCTGAGCCAAGGCCGCGAGGGCCTCTCCAGATGTCACCCCTTCATCACATGACTGCACTGCTTTGTAGCTGCGCTTCCGGTCCTGAGTGCGGTCAACGTATCCCAGCCGTCCCAAACAAGTAAGTAAAGAGGAAACGTAGGGTAGAGACACAATTAGAAACTACACGGACGTCTGTCGGACACATTGGATGGACGGGTCAGTCAGTCAATTCAGTCAGCTGTCAGATCAATCGATTGGTTCTTTCTGCTACGTGCTTCTACATCAGACAGCGAGAAAACAAAGCTGAGCTCTGCTTTCAGACTTTGCACTTAATGTAATTTACCCGAGTACAAAGTGTTCCTGGATCAGCATTCTTCTGTTCACATCCTCCTGGGGAAGGTCCTATTTACGAGCGATTATAGTTGGAATAAAATTGATTCTCTTGACAATTTCATGTTTCACTTTCTCTCTTTTCACTAACACAGGAAGGTATATTTAGCACTAATGCAACATAAAGGAGAAAAAAGGAAGTGAAGTAGGTGTGTAATCAGTGCTTAATGTTTTTTAATGGTGCGTTCAAATTGGAAATATCATTTTTATGAGTTGAACGCACAAGAACACCACCACAGAGTCATAATTACAGTACTTTCTTTAAGCCCTTTCTTTAAGACAGTGAGAAAATATAGTGGACGCACCTGTTTTGATGGTGAATTTGCTGAAATGAATGGAATAGTTTTCTTATTTTACAATAAAACTAGTCAAGTTGCACTTACAAAACACAAAAGTACTGTACAATTATGATAGAATATATGTGACCCGTGGACCACAAAAGCATGGGTATATTTGTAGCAACAGTCAAAAATACATTGCATGGGTCCAAATTATCATTTTTTTTTAATGCCAAAAAATCATTAGGATATTACGTAAAGATCATTCTCCATGAGGATATTTTGTAAATTTCCAGCCATAAATATACAAAAACTTAATTTGGACAACTTTAAAGACGATTTTCTCCATATGTTGATTTTTTTACACCCTCAGATTCCAGATTTTCAAATAGTTGTATCTCAGTTGTGTCAAATATTGTCATATCCTAACAAATCATACATCAATGGAAAGCTTATTTGTTCAGTAGCTTGTTTTATTTAGATGTATAAAACTCAATTTCAAAAAATTGACCCTTATGACTGGTTTTGTGGCCCAGGGTGCCCAGCACATTCATAAATTAATTAAAAGCATAAAAAAGCAAAAACAAGCTTAACGTGCATTCTTTATTTATCATTTAGTAGATGTAGAGTTAAAAAAGTCGTGTTGTATTTTTTCTAGAAAACGTGGCGATCATTTTGCTCCACCCAAAATGACTTGAACGCATCTGATGGCATAATTAGGACTTCCCGACTTGTAAATACAAGCATCCCATTAGGACTTGAACGCACCATTAGCATTCTTGTGCTGCCAAAGAGGATGATGAGAAATAGAGTTTGGTCGCACAAGACTGTCTCCTCATTACAAATTCACCAAATGAGTATTTTGTTGCAAGCTTTATCGCTATATTTCATCTCTAGTGCACAAAATGTGTAAAAGAATATAAAAGATAGGCCACGACATTCATCGTTTAATAAACTTTTGAATAAATAAAATGCATCAATGAGTCAAGGTTTCTACCCTAAAGTGTGTTTATATTTAATAAATATTAATCGCAATATCAGACTGAGCAATATATATTCGGAAGCCAGAGATATCAGGACATTCATATTTGTATGAAATATACCATTAGGGCGATGGCTGTTTGACAGGAACATTGTTCCAAGCCCAACAAGGGCTGTTGAGCCAGGAACATGTCCTACTTGGGTAAATCACATCGAGCCAGACTTTGCCCTCTATTCTTTCTTCCCTCTCAGCAACTGACAGAATCTTTAAGATCAGATATCATTCAAACTGAATAATTCATCCGCTTTCATACTGGCGGCGCACCGCCGCAATACTATGCCATTTGATTGCTGCCATGAAAACAAATGATCACACTGCGCTTTATTCAAATCCAAGCTTGTTCTCACAAATGAAAGTCACTATCTTTAGCATTTTGATTATCGAAGGGTGAAGATGTGAGCTAACCGACGTCATTAGATGGGAGTAGACTGTCAAATAACCTAAAAGGTTAGTATAGTTTGTGAACGTAAAACTGCTCATGTTTAGCAGAAGGCTAATCAGGATGAGAATGAAACCAGTCAGCCAGCACATTATAATGACCAATTAGCAGACGGGCAGAGGAGGTGAAGAGCACGTGGAATATAACTCACAAACACATAAAGAGCATCTCCCTAATTAAACACAGACCCATGGGTTAATTAAAGAGAAGACTGACGTCATCTAACAACTAAACAAATAGCTTATCGTAAAGCAGCTTTTGAAATGTTGTGAAACCATACTTCAAAAATGTGTTTAATTCAGTGTTACTTGCCATTTCTGTGTAATTGTTTGTGAAAATTACTAGCAATTTCAGAGTGAAAATTTAATTTTGTTTCGCACATAATTCCAAAGAAAAAAGTTTGCATACTCTTCATCCTAAATAGTATTAAAAATTAAAATAAGTTTGCCCCAAATTGTACTATGGTTTACATTTTGCAGTGAAAATTTTGAGTGGGGCTATCCACAAGTTTCCTATGCCCCATGAGGCCTTGCATCAAAAGTTGGAGTGTCTTCCGGTCCAAAGTAAACAAGCGGGACGTGACACTCATTCATTCAACAGCTGACAGGAGTGACGTGCAAATGAAGCACAGAGACTTTTCCCTGACTGTTTCGGGAAAAGAATCGAAGTGTCGAGAGTGTCGAAAACAGCACGATCTGGTGGTTAGTAAAAAATAAAGCAGCCAAAAGACTAAAGCTCCGTCGGAAGAAGCAATCACCACAATTTCCATATATCGGCACCATAACCGTGTGTGTTTGTTTGTTGAATTTCTGACTCTGAGAAATTAATTTATCCATTGAACAGTGCCATTAAATGCCAGTACAAATATCAATATGATGTAATAGAAGAATAATGCACACATTATTCTTGCATATGGCATATATTTAATTTTCCTAAAATAATTTGTATTCTTCATATTACTTGTATGACTGGGTATTAAAAATGTAATTATTAAATAGGTCCCAATGAAAATGTACTTGCAAAGTAAGATCTCGGGTCGAACATTAGGACACGCAAAGTGAATCGCGCACATGACTGCACAGAAAGTTAGGCTTCTATGAAAGTTATTTCTTTGTTAACAAGCCTCGGCCCTTTAACACAAGCTCGGATGTCTTGGTTCAAATGTCATTTCACTAGTTGACAGTCATTCAAGATTTAGCGATCCAAACTTGCTAATGATATGGGAACACAAATTTGAAAAGCATATGTTGTCCATAAGAACGTAATGGCATCTCTCATAAAGGTGTGCATCTTTACAAAGTAAAGTATGGTCTAAAATGGTCCTCTTTGCTAATTGGCACACAAAATACCATTGGTATACTACGTCTGCCGTCTCACCGGAAGTTATACCCACATTCTTTTGTTACAGTAGCGCCCCCCAGAAACTTGTGGATAGAAAACCATAATTCCCAGTCCGAGGACGTGAACAGCTCCATGTTGTCATCTCGAGCCTATGGTATTTACGACATTGTGTGAATGCAGCATAAATAAAGACGATTGAGTGATTAATAAATAGCATCTAATCTGATGAAAAATACTGTAAAAATGCTACAGTAAAAACCTGTTAATTGGTTAACGGTCTATATGTGTTAATATTTAAAAGCTGCTTGTGATGGACCTCGGTTCATCATTTGACTTTCTCATCACCACCTGCTTCAATGTAAATTTAAGTTAAAACCGTAGAACCTAAAACGTTGCTACTGTATTTTTTACGCTAAAATTCTGGCAACCACAGCTGCCGTTTTTTACTGTACATTTTACAGATTTTTTTTTTAACAGTAATGTCGTTTGCAACAACATTGTGAACTTGTAAAGATGTGCAACCTGTAAAGATGTGTGGCCATTGACTTATCCACGACTGGCAGATCAATGTGCCACTTCTTTTTTCTTCAGTAAAGTATAAAGATTTGTTGATATATTAACGAAAACTATTAAAATAATAAATATAGCTAAAATAAAATAAAAGATGAAAAAACTTACACTAAATGAATATTTGAAATAACTAACTGAAATAAGTTCAAGCACTAAAATGACTAGCTGGAAATAATACAAAGCAAAACTATATAAATCAATAAATAAATAAAATAAAACTAATATATAAAACATATAAACATTTAAAAATAAATGAATAACAATAACAGTATATAAATAATACTAAAATAATACTGATTTACAGTAACAGGGTACAAGTGATAATGCGACAGAATGGTCTGTTTGCATTTTATGCGTTTTTAGTATGCATTTTAGTACTTTAGTACGCAGTATGTCTAAAACTTGCTTTTCTTCTGCTACACACTCAAAAGTATATACTTTTCCTTCACAAAGTAAGAATATATACATTTAGGGCATAGTATCCACCTTTTCCTTCCCGTAAAAGTGTATGCAACCATTTGTAAATTTTATGAGTGTGGCTTCCGGGTTCATCCGCGTCCAGCTATTTTTAGCTGTACACAACAGCTCATTTTACTGCTTGATATTGCAAATATTATTGTAATGTATTATCTTAATTATGAGCACGCTGGTTTGTAGCGCAAAACGTTTTACCGTTTACCGCACGTTGTTATTCTTCTCTTTATTTCCCTATAGCGGATAATGAACCGGAAGTCTCACCCACAGGCTTACTTCTGCATTGAGGTAAAAGGTGGATACATATAGGGCAAATTTGTAATCTTTCATCAAAATATAATATCTTGCTCCGCCTATAAAACAACTTTCCTTTTGGATGATGTCACAAATTCCTGTTTGTTAAACTCCTCCCCTTCAGACATCTGACTTGCTCACTTTTTACAATCAAATCAGTTCCTAAATAAGAACAAAATCTCACATTTTTCTCACTGAATATCCTGTTTTACCTGCAAATACAGATTATGTCAGTAAAACCTTTTTTTATGTTGACATCAATTTGATTTTATTGACTTAAAGTATCATATTTTTGCATTAGATCTTATTTCCCCCCTCTCTTCCGTTCCAGTTATCCTATCCTATACCACATGCAGCTAAAGTAATCTGCATCCGACTGGTGGGCAAAATTGAGGTATACACTTACAAACACACACTAGCGGTTTCATTTGGCCTCATATACTGAATCTTGCCATGAGCCTGATTGTCTATGCTACTATTGGTAATGCTTTTATAATGTAATGGCAGCATGATGCATGCACATACGCATCTTTGCAAACATCCTCTCTGTATTTGCACATGACCTTCACACTCCATCTGTTGCCAAGGCTGTAAGGTGCCAGCTCGTACGTTCTTCCGAAGAAACCTGTGCCATTGGGCACACCGGGAGAGGAGCTTTCAGCAGGTGCCAGCGCTAATCCTTGAACGCATACGTCCCAAGTCATCTAAAGATGACTGAGAAGAACTTCAGAGAACTTTGAGAACTTTCAGAAGTTGCTTCAAACGTCACTGTCAAGAGCTTTAAGGCAGCAAGATCTAGCATATCAGTAAACATAATGCATTAACATAAATGTCCGGAAAGTTCCAAGGTCAAAGATGGCAACTAAACACCCGACATCCTGATGCAGGACAAGTCTGTTAAAGCTTGGTCTTTTTTACGTTTTCAACAGCAAAATGTCTCCACTTGCATGCACAAACTTAATAAATTCAACAATTTCATGAGTCTCACTCAATCCAGAGTGTTCTTTGAGAATTACCATGATGTTACTGTATATGGTTGTGTAGTGGAATTCAGAGCATGGCCATTAAACTCGTCTCTGACAGTCCATGCAACACAGTCCAGGTCCGGGTCGAGTCCATTTGCCGCACACACACAATCTCAGCTATCAGAAAGAGCATCTTACCTTCTTGGAGAAATTCTTAAGCGGCGATTTAACGCAGTTTCCCATAGTAAAGTCCCTTCTGCTAATTTTACGCGCTTGAGAGTCAATGCGGCCGCTTACGCGCGTGTGCGAGCGTCCACATGTCTCCATGCATGGATTACAGATGGTGAGATGAGGTCTGCAGGCTTATCTTCTAGGAAAGATGGAGTTTAGGGAAAGGATGTAGATGATCCAGGGGTGGCGATGAAGGACGTCAGGGTGACAGGAAGGGAGGAGTGAAGAAGTGGATGGAGGGATCAGAAAAAGGAGACATGTGTCTCAGTGTGAAGGGCTGCTCAGAAGAGAAAAGCCAAGATTGCTTGTTCACTTGCTTGCACTCTCTCTCTCTCTCTCCCGTTCACCCTCCCTTCGTTTTCCCCCACTCTCTCTTTCACTCATTTCCCTCCCTCTTTCTCTCTCTCCCTCACTCTCAGCTGCTCAGTTTTAAAGCCGTCCATCCAAACAAGGCGAAAACAGACAAAGAGGCTCGCTACGGACGAGCGTATCACCTTCCCCCGAGCGAGATGCTGAAGACACTAATCCAAAAACATACACACTGGCGAGCGCGCGTGTACGAACACAGTCGATTACACACATACGGATGTGGGGCTATGGAGCTAAAAATACACACACTTGGCGTGTAGTCGTGCCGCCCAGCTACGAAGGCCAGCGCTCAGATCAAAGACCGGCCGGCAAAACGCACAAGCCGCATATGAGAAAGTAAGGTTTGGCCGCACTGGGCACGGATGTGCCAAGGCTGCCAAATCACAGCGCACCGTCCGAAGGCCACGGCAGGTTATTAGGGGAGGGCAGGAAGCCCTTCCCAGAATTCACCTGCTGAGTTGGCACTCGCCCACTGAGCCCGATTGTTTCCTGTTTAGGCCGCTCTCACCTCACTCTTTATGTTTTAAAAATTTCGTTATATTTATAAGAAACAACAACAAAAAAAAAATTAAAGCTGCAAGCAACATTAAAAGAGCCCTCGCACCTAGGTCCACGCCACCCGGTGGCTTTAGGAAAACAGCGAACGGTGAGCAATATGCATTTAAAGTGGTAAATATAGAAGGAATATGTCAAAGTCATTTATATGTACCAATCTTCCTGCTTCCAGCTGGTGGCGCTATGTCTATAACTGAATATTGGCATGTACATGTGTTCAGGCCAGCACTTTGATCAAACATATGAAGTTTGGTGCAGATGACATATCCTGCTGCCAACAGGTGGCACTATGACTATAACTGAATATTGCCCTTTAGATGTCTTCAGGCCAGGACTTTTACCAAATGTGTTTTAAGTCTAATGCAGATCAGACATTGCATGTTTAAGTTAGTGTAAAACAAGTCATTTCCTGTTTCCAGCAGGTGGCGCCATGATTGTAGTATATTGGCCTTCAGATGTGTTTAGGCCAGGACTCTTATCAAATGTGTGAAGTTTGGGGGAGATCAGACATTGTATGGCTGCGTTATAAACTTCCTTTTACATGGTGAAACACTGAACTTTGTCAGACCGCCACGGACACGCCCTTTAATGAAAACTCAAGATCTTCACAATTTAACGTCACAAAGGACATTAGATTAGACTGACCAAATATAATGTTGATGTCATTAAATTTCTATGAGGAGTTTGTTAGAGCATAAACATGTCACTTCCTGTTGGCAGCAGGTGGCGCTATGACTATAACTGAATATGGGCATGTAGATCTCTTCAGGACAGGACTCTTATCAAACATGTGAAGTTTGGGGCAGATCAGACATTGTATGCCTGAATTATAACAACTTCCTGTTTCATGGCAAAACATCGAAGTTTGTCAGGCTGCCACGGACACGCCCTTCAACGAAAACTCAAGATCTTCGCAATTTAACATCACAAAGGGCTTTAGATTACACTGATCAAATTTGGTGTTGATCTGTTTAAATCTCTAGGAGGACTTTGTTCAAATACAGCACCTGAAAATGGAAAAAATGGCACAAAACCTGCAGAGAAAATTCTAAATAACTGAATTCCTGTTGGGTTTCGGACTTTGTAACGAGGGATTTTTTTTGTAGGTATTGGTGTGTTACATGTGTCTACCGAATTTCGTGCATTTATGTAAAAAATAGCTTGAGAAGCACTTCGTAAAAATTTTATAGGTGGAGCTATTAAGTCATTTTGACACACCCACTTCTGAAACTCACACCATCAGTCCCCAAACCCTAAAAAATATATTGAAAGGGACAGTTCACCCAAAAATTATAATTCTGTCAATATTTATTCACCTTCATGTATTTTGTTAGTGTTTTTTGCCCATACAATGGAAGACAATGGCAACCAAAAATGTTGGTTTATCAGCCTTCTTCCAAATATCTTCTTTTATTTTCTGTAGAAAAAAGTAAGTCACATGGGATATCATCACGCAAATGATGACAGATTTTTCTTTTTGGGATGAACTATCCCTTTAACATCTTGAGTGTTTCTCCGAGACAGCAGCGATATTAAAATCAGAGAGCAAATGGAGAATTTTGGCCAAGATGTAACTGAGGCCAGCGGTAGGTGCTGTGCAGGTAAACCTCACTCCCCTGATCTCAAGAGGTGCCCTGGTGACTGACGCTAGAGGCTGCAGTCTTTGACCTTCTTGTTAGTGCACCTGCCTCCCATGCCGGAGACCTGGGTTCGAGCCCCGCTCAGAGAGGGTGCGAGTAGGACCCGGGGAGAGGGGTTACGTTAGTGCCGTGACCCGGATGGGAGTGAGGTTTAGGGGGGTGAGTGTAACGGAGGCCAGCAGTAGGTGCTGTGCAGGTAAACCTCACTCCCCTAATCTCAAGAGGCGCTCTAGTGACTGACGCTAGAGGCTGCGGTCTTTCCCGGGTTCGAGCAGGTGCGAGCAGGACACAGGGAGAGGGGTTACAAAGACACCATGAATATATATTTGTTAAATTATTTTCTATTTTACTTAAATAAAAGAAAGCTAGCATGCATCATTTCTTTCCACTGGACTGAATGACTGGTGACATTTGAAGCATCAACCTCTAGACTGACCTCTAGATTGGTATCTAATATTGGCCAACATATTATTATCGGCTTCAAAATTCAAATCAGTTATCAGATTTTGGCCAAAATGTGCATCTCTGATCGGACTCTGAAAGGGGATTTCAATAAAAATGATAGTTGTTTCAGCATATGGTAGCAAATTATTTATGCAAATCAAGAGAGAACACAAAGGCAACCACTATTGCAACACAAACACCTGAACAGGCTCTTTAAAATGTCCAAAACTGGATATATGCCTTGTTATAATGCTCTTAAAATGACATGATTGGTTTAAAAATTTAAATAATTTGCCATTTGGGGTTTACTAGAAATTACATAACATTTAGTATAATACTTGTTTATTTATGTATTTAGAAAGAAAGAAAAAAAATGTAATGCTGTTGTTAACCCATTGTTGTTAACCCATTGTTATCAACAAGCGGACTTTTCACGTAAGAACTGCGGTGACACGTACAAAACCAATGTCACATAAAATATGTCATACGTACGTTCATCTGTTCCGGGGGAAAAAACAAGTACTCTTTTAGTGCCACTCAGTGGTCATTTCGTATCGAATATGTCATGAAATGTATATGGCTATACGTATTTCGTGTCTTGCAAAAAAGTTCCCACAGGTACGTTTTCGTCTTTCGTTTCGAGATCAGTTTGGTTATTTGATGAATCACTGAGGCTGGGATCACTGCTGCCCCCTTTCTGCAGGCTGTAATTAAGATACAATCTGTAATGAACCTAATCTTTGCATAAAATAACAATTTCTATAATATGCACTGGATTTCCGATGTATTTAGCAACTGCACGGTGGGTGGTTAGTGAATAAGACGCAAATGAAATATTTAAAGATTGTTAGTGAACACGTTTAGTATTCTCATCAGCCCCTCTGCAGACAAAATTATTTCTGTAATTCAATTCACATTAATTTTATAGTTCTGTATGTCAATACTTGTTTCATTTGTTTCTAACTGAATTCCTCTGAGGGATTTTTACGAGAAGCCCCAGTCCGATGAGAACTCCTGAGCTATGAAAAAGCAACCTCTGAAGACATCAATTTTCCTCTGCATCATCAATATCTCTGTTGTAAGCACATTTAACCTCCCTGATTAATTCTCAGCCGCTCTATTGAGTTTACTCATGTAAGGCTGATCTCTCTCTCTCTTTCTCTCTCTGTCGGTGAGGATGAATCATCTAGCTGAAGCCAGCCTCTTCACCGGAGGCTCATTGTGAACTTCAGAACACATCAGAAATCAGAGCTAGGCGCCGTCCGATCTCATAACGTCAACTCAGCAAGAGCACACGCACCAGCAGTGCAGAAACACACTTCCACACATGCACACACACTTGCATATATCCATACATGCTCAGATCGGCTCGCAACAGCGTGCCATAATCGAATAACTGTGCATGCATGTATGCAGAAATCATCCGCACGTCGTGATTTAAGTCATCTTTCCACTACTGTAATGCTTACAGGAGTGTGTCGAGGTTAAACAAACAGTTCTGATTTAGTGCTGCGGGTTCGTCACAACCTGTTTAGCCGGTGTTACTGTACATTGTGTAC
The DNA here is from genome assembly GCF_022985175.1 of Labeo rohita. NCBI lineage: Eukaryota > Metazoa > Chordata > Actinopteri > Cypriniformes > Cyprinidae > Labeo > Labeo rohita. The sequence continues at coordinate 672,264 of NC_066878.1, read as the reverse complement.
ACTAGTGACATCATCTGTTTCAACCAATCACATAAAATATTGTTTTTTTTTTATTTTCAGCAGAGCTGCTTCGCATGTATTAAACACAATAGACAATCACAGTGTGCCAATCCAACTGACACAGTCAACTTTGCCCCTAATTGTTGTGGTAAAACAATTGTTGGTTTTATTACACTGACCAAAATTAGAAACGCAACACTTTTGTTTTTGCCCCTATTTTTCATGAGCTGAACTCAAAAATCTAAGACTTTTTCTATGTACACAAAAGGCCTGTTTCTCTCAAATATTGATCACAAATCCGTCTAAATCTGTGTTAGTGAGCACTTCTCCTTTGCCGAGATAATCCATCCACCTCACAGGTGTGTCATATCAAGATGCTGATTAGACAGCATGATTGTGGCCTGTGGAATGTTGGTCCACTCGTCTTTAATGGCTGTGCGAAGTTGCTGGATATTGGCAGGAGCTGGAACACGCTGTCGTATACACCGATCCAGAGCATCCCAAACATGTCTGGTGAGTGTGCTGGCCATGCAAGAACTGGGATGTTTTCAGCTTCCAGGAATTGTGTACAGATGCTTGCCTCATGGAGCTGTGCATTATCATGCTGCAAAATGAGGTGATGGTCGTGGATGAATGGCACAACAATGGGCCTCAGGATCTCGTCACAGTATCTCTGTGCATTCAAAATGCCATCAATAAAATGCACCTGTGTTCGTTGTCCATAACATACACCTGCCCATACCATAACCCCACTGCCACCATGGGCCACTCAATCCACAAAGTTGACATCAGCAAACCGCTCACCGACACGATGCCATACACGCTGTCTGCCATCTGCCCTGTACAGTGAAAACCGGGATTCATCCATGAAGAGAACACCTCTCCAAAGTGTCAGACGCCATCAAATGTGAACATTTGCCCACCTGCAGTCAGGTCAAGACCCAGATCAGGACGACGAACATGCAGAGCTTCCCTGAGATGGTTTCTGACAGTTTGTGCAGAAATTCTTTGGTTATGCAAACCGATTGTTGCAGCAGCTGTCCAGATGGCTGGTCTCAGACAATCTTGAAGGTGAAGATGCTGCATGTGGAGGTCCTGGGCTGGTGTGGTTACACGTGGTCTGTGGTTGTGAGACTGGTTGGATGTACTGCAAAATTCTCTGAAACGTTTTTGGAGACAGCTTATGGTAGAGAAATGAACATTCAATTCACAGGCAACAGCTCTGGTGGACATTCCTGCAGTCAGCATGCCAATTCCATGCTCCCTCAAAATTTGCAACATCTATGGCATTGTGCTGTGTGATAAAACTGCACATTTTAGAGTGGCCTTTTATTGTGGCCAGCCTAAGGCACACCTGTGCAATAATCATGCTGTCTAATCAGCATCTTGATATGCCACACCTGTGAGGTGGCTGGATTATCTCGGCAAAGGAGAAGTGCTCACTAACACAGATTTAGACAGATTTGTGAACAATATTAAAGAGAAATAGGCCTTTTGTGTACACAGAAAAAGTCTTAGATCAGAGTTCAGCTCATGAAAAATGGGGGCAAAAACAAAAGTGTTGCGTTTATCATTTTGGTTAGTGTAGATTTAGTTAATGTAAAATAACTGCATTTTAATAATCACATCTGCATCCACATCTGAGGTAATTTAAACAGATAAAAACTTCTCAAATTGGACAGTGAATGCAAAATTCACTTTTACAGTGTGTGGACACAACCACCCTACAAAGATAAAAATCCATTCACTCCTTTTTTTTAATCCCCAAAAAACCTAAACAGTCTCAATTATCAAGCCGTTTTGATTTTCTGAGCATTATTACATCATATTGCTCAAGCCACGCCCACAACTGCTGATGGACTCTGTGCTTGAGGAGCTGCAGCGACAACAATGTAGGTGTTTTGTAGTTTGATGTAAAAGTGACCGTAAGAGTCTTCAACATCAGAGCCACTGGACGCAGTGGATTAGTTTTGTTTTTGATGGTAACGTGCCACCAAATACACAAAAAAACGGAAGAGAGGGGGGCGGGTGAGCAATAACTCATTAGCATTTAAAGAGACATGCAGTGAAACGGGTCACTGTGAACAGAGCTGGTTTTGACAAGGTGAAAAGGCTGTTGTTTTACACGACCATTGAGGAATTTTAGCCAAAGTATTTTGCAGACATTTCATGAAGACCATAAGGAATCATACCAACTTGTGGGAAATGGGCATCCAACGTCCCCTTTAAGGTGGAAATGCTGTATTGACATTGTTTCTAGTGCTATTTCTAGTGCTAGTGTTATTTTTGTATTATTTCTGTACCTTTATAGTTTTTATTAATATTTTCAGTTAGCTATAATTTTTATATTTTCTAATCAGTGTTCATTTTATATTCATTATATTAATTTAATTTTTTTAATTAGTAATTTTTTTGTTTCAAATATTGCTATTTAGATTTCATTCATTTTTAGTTCAGCTTTATATATATATATATATATATATATATTAGTTTAAAAAATGTTTTAAATAGTTTTAATGACAAAAACCCCAGGCCAATGTGACGGAAATAATATCAATCGTTATCTGTTATTTGACATCTGTTATATGATTATTAACTGGATCGGACAGTCAAGATTTAATTTATTTTACACAAAATTGATCTAAAAGTACAAAATAATGGTATTATTTTGCACGATTAAGGTCAAGCCACAACAATGTAACATACTGTTGTGTAGCTTGTTTATAGTTGCACATACATGCTGTTTCACATACTATTTTTTAAAGATGTAGTCAGTACATAACACATTCTTTGCAGTATGCAAGTATTTCAGTCTACAGTCGAAAAATGATTGACAGGAAGTAAAGTGCTGCCATGTTTTCTGATTGGCTAATACACAAAAAGTGTGATGTCTCACATATTTGAGTGATATACACTGCAAAAATTTTTAAGAATACTTAATGTAATTTTTCTCCTCAGATAAATGTGACCCTGCACCACAAAACCAGTCATAAGGATACTTTTTTAAAAAAAAAATTGAAAATCTGAAATCTAAGGGTGCAAAAAAAAAATCAAAATATTGAGAAAATCACCTTTAAATTTGTCCAAATGAAGTTCTTAGCAATGCATATTACTAATAAGAAATTAAGTTTTGATATATTTACAGTAGGAAAGTTACAAAATATCTTCATGGAACATGATCTTTACTTAATATCCTCATGATTTTTGGCAGAAAAGAAAAAATTTATAATTTTGACCCTGACAAATTTATTTGGCTATATTTGGCTATTGCTACAAATATACCCATACCACTTAAGATTGATTTTGTGGTCCAGGGTCACAAATGTATCTTGATTTAGGAAAGCTTAGTGTTACGTGCAGTGCTGGACTGACGAGACGGGAAACGAGATACGATACAAACAAATAACAATTTAATATAAATCTTCATAGGAATCAGGCAGGAACAGGCAGGAACACAACGATACATCCACACACATTGAAATAACGTTAAGGATCAACCGCAAACTCAAAACACAAGCAGACTTATAAGAGAGTAATTACAAACACAGGTGTAGGGGCTGACGGTAATTTGGGTTAAACCAAAACAGACAGATCGACGGGGGGGAGACAATGGGAGAAACCAAAAGACATAAACAGACATAAATGTGACATTACGCCCCCCTCCGAATAGGCGCGTCTCGCGCCGTACAACATACAAGAAAAAAAACAAGAGAGTAGGTGGGCAGTTCAGGAGGTCATGGCTGGACAGACAGTTCAAATAAACATAACATAGTCCGGGGGGGTGACGAAGGTGGAAGGAGCCAAGGAGGAAACAGGAGGGACCCGGAGCAGGAGAAGCAGAGGGAGACCCAGACCGCAGCCATGATGACGACCCACGGTGGAGCCGACGGAGGGAGGAGCCATGGTGGAGGAAAGGCTGACGACTCCAGGGGGCCGACCGACGGAGGCGGAGCCGCTGGCGGAGGAGCCCGAGGTGGAGACGGAGAGCCGAAGATCCAGGGCGACACCGAGGATCCGGAGGGCCAAGGCGGAGCCCTAGGCTCTGGCGACCAAGGCGTAGGCAGAGATCCGGAGGTCCGCGGCGGAGCCGGAGCGACAAAGGATGGAGGCTGTGCCGGAGGGAGGGAGGAGTCCTTAGGAGCCGGTGGGACGGAGTGACGAGGCGCAGCCGGAGGAACAGAGTCCTGAGGTGACGGAGGGACGACGACCGACCAGGGCGGAGCCGGAAAGACGAGGTAGCCCGGTGGAGCTGGTGGACCGACGGGCGGCGATGGAGACGAGGGCGCTGAGAGCCGTGGTGGAGCCGCAGGGTCGGAGGGCCGAGGCGGAGTTCTGAACTCTGAGGCTGAAGGCGGAGATGAGGGATCCTCCAGCCCTGACGCCGATGGAAGCTGGCAGACCCGCGGCGAGCCCACTGCACAGGTGGAAGACTGAGGGTGAGCAGAGGGGCTGTCAGGGGACAGCGGTGCACAGACAGATTTCGACATAGGCAGAAGAGGGAGGGAGGGTGGGTGGGGATTCCATACAGGCAGGCATAACGTGACAGGTAGATATTTCTGTAAAGAAGTCTATTAAATCCCCAGAGTTATTCTCTAGATCTTCCGTAGAAAAGTCAATCAAGTCCCCAGAGTTATCATCCAGCTCACCCCCAGCAGTGGTGCAGTGGTGCAGTGGGCAGGGCTCTCCATAGCCCTCACTTGCTCCATGTTGCACTCCCCCGTCACGGTAGATGTAGCCAGCTCTCGCACCTGATCGGACGCGTAGGGCTCTGGCTCTGTGGCGATCTTTAGCTCTGTCGCTCGTGGCTCTGGCTCGTCATCCGCGGTGGGCTCGGGCTCAAACTCCGCGTGTCGGGGTGCTGGTTGGCTGGGCTCTGGGTCTTGAGTGGGGCTGGTGTCATCCTCTGCGGTCAACGAAGGTCTACAGGACACCAGCACCCACTCCATGTAGTCGGCGAAGCTCTCTTGTGGACCCTCCCCGGACAGCTGCGCTTTCGTGGCGATGTTCAGTCCTGCACGGTAAAATGTGCAAAGGCTGCTGTCCGGGTAGTGTGTGAGTGGTACGAGGTGGACAAAGTCTCTAGTGTGGTCCACGAGAGAGCGATTCCCCTGCTCCAGGAGAAGGAGGAGGACGGCGGGGTTATCCATAACGAAAAACAACAACAAAAAAAAAAAAACGGAAAAAATAAAGCAGGGAAACGCCGGGAATAAACTGTTTCGGTCGGTCCTTCTGTTACGTGCAGTGCTGGACTGACGAGACGGGAAACGAGATACGATACAAACAAATAACAATTTAATATAAATCTTCATAGGAATCAGGCAGGAACAGGCAGGAACACAACGATACATCCACACACATTGAAATAACGTTAAGGACCCACCGCAAACTCAAAACACAAGCAGACTTATAAGAGAGTAATTACAAACACAGGTGTAGGGGCTGACAGTAATTTGGGTTAAACCAAAACAGACAGATCGACGGGGGGGAGACAATGGGAGAAACCAAAAGACATAAACAGACATAAATGTGACATTACGCCCCCCTCCGAATAGGCGCGTCTCGCGCCGTACAACATACAAGAAAAAAAACAAGAGAGTAGGTGGGCAGTTCAGGAGGTCATGGCTGGACAGACAGTTCAAATAAACATAACATAGTCCGGGGGGGTGACGAAGGTGGAAGGAGCCAAGGAGGAAACAGGAGGGACCCGGAGCAGGAGAAGCAGAGGGAGACCCAGACCGCAGCCATGATGACGACCCACGGTGGAGCCGACGGAGGGAGGAGCCATGGTGGAGGAAAGGCTGTCGACTCCAGGGGGCCGACGACGGAGGCGGAGCCGCTGGCGGAGGAGCCCGAGGTGGAGACGGAGAGCCGAAGATCCAGGGGGATCACCGAGGATCCGGAGGGCCAAGGCGGAGCCCTAGGCTCTGGCGACCAAGGCGTAGGCAGAGATCCGGAGGTCCGCGGCGGAGCCGGAGCGACAGAGGATGGAGGCTGTGCCGGAGGGAGGGAGGAGTCCTTAGGAGCCGGTGGGACGGAGTGACGAGGCGCAGCCGGAGGAACAGAGTCCTGAGGTGACGGAGGGACGACGACCGACCAGGGCGGAGCCGGAAAGACGAGGTAGCCCGGTGGAGCTGGTGGACCGACGGGCGGCGATGGAGACGAGGGCGCTGAGAGCCGTGGTGGAGCCGCAGGGTCGGAGGGCCGAGGCGGAGTTCTGAACTCTGAGGCTGAAGGCGGAGATGAGGGATCCTCCAGCCCTGACGCCGATGGAAGCTGGCAGACCCGCGGCGAGCCCACTGCACAGGTGGAAGACTGAGGGTGAGCAGAGGGGCTGTCAGGGGACAGCGGTGCACAGACAGATTTTGACATAGGCAGAAGAGGGAGGGAGGGTGGGTGGGGATTCCATACAGGCAGGCATAACGTGACAGGTAGATATTTCTGTAAAGAAGTCTATTAAATCCCCAGAGTTATTCTCTAGATCTTCCGTAGAAAAGTCAATCAAGTCCCCAGAGTTATCATCCAGCTCACCCCCAGCAGTGGTGCAGTGGTGCAGTGGGCAGGGCTCTCCATAGCCCTCACTTGCTCCATGTTGCACTCCCCCGTCACGGTAGATGTAGCCAGCTCTCGCACCTGATCGGACGCGTAGGGCTCTGGCTCTGTGGCGATCTTTAGCTCTGTCGCTCGTGGCTCTGGCTCGTCATCCGCGGTGGGCTCGGGCTCAAACTCCGCGTGTCGGGGTGCTGGTTGGCTGGGCTCTGGGTCTTGAGTGGGGCTGGTGTCATCCTCTGCGGTCAACGAAGGTCTACAGGACACCAGCACCCACTCCATGTAGTCGGCGAAGCTCTCTTGTGGACCCTCCCCGGACAGCTGCGCTTTCGTGGCGATGTTCAGTCCTGCACGGTAAAATGTGCAAAGGCTGCTGTCCGGGTAGTGTGTGAGTGGTACGAGGTGGACAAAGTCTCTAGTGTGGTCCACGAGAGAGCGATTCCCCTGCTCCAGGAGAAGGAGGAGGACGGCGGGGTTATCCATAACGAAAAACAACAACAAAAAAAAAAAAACGGAAAAAATAAAGCAGGGAAACGCCGGGAATAAACTGTTTCGGTCGGTCCTTCTGTTACGTGCAGTGCTGGACTGACGAGACGGGAAACGAGATACGATACAAACAAATAACAATTTAATATAAATCTTCATAGGAATCAGGCAGGAACAGGCAGGAACACAACGATACATCCACACACATTGAAATAACGTTAAGGACCCACCGCAAACTCAAAACAAAAGCAGACTTATAAAGGGAGAGACTAATTACAAACACAGGTATAGGGAATGACGGTAATTTGGGTTAAACCAAAACAGACAGATCGACAGGGGGAAACAATGGGAGAAACCAAAAGACATAAACAGACATAAATGTGACACTTAGATGTTTGTATTGAAAAACAAGACAAAAATACCAAGTTAATAAATCACTGTTTTGCAGTGTATGGTATAGAATATATTGCAGTCCTTTTGTCCTTTGGATAAAAATGTCTGTTCAGTGAAGAAATGTTGTTGAATGACACATACTCTGTCTTTTTTCATTTAGCACATCAGTAAGAGAAACAAACCCCATGACCTTGATGTTGCTGGCGTCACGCTCCTGCATTTGAGCTCCAGGAACTCAAATGAATGGATCATTCTGACAGCAATGTTAATAAGTACTTCTTCGTTTTAACGAAGATGTGAGGTCACGGATAATCCTGTTGGACACGGCGACAGGCAGCCAGAGAGACAGGAAGACGAGCAGAGAGGTTCATGTTCGTCTCGGGCGTGCTGATGGCATGTGAGCTTCCTGCTTCGTCTTACACAATCACACACACGCTTGGACAGGAGTCGTCCTCCGCGATCAAAGATCAACGAAACATCCCTGACCTTGGGTATATTTACAGAAAACGATAAACTTAAAGGATTAGTTTATGTTTCCTGATAATTCATGTCATCCAAGATGTTCATGTCTTTCTTTCAATAAAAAATAAGATTTTTCAGGAAAACTTTCCAGGATTTTTGTCCATATAGTGGACTTTAATGGAAGCCAACAGGTTGAAGGTCCAAATTGCAGAGCTAGTGCAAGATGAGCATTTGTGGTTAAAAAGTATATAAATGTAATTTTAAAAAAAAAATGACTAATTGTTTTGCTAGATAAGACCCTTATTCCTCAGCTGGGATTGTGTAGAGCCCTTTGAAGCTGCACTGAAACTGCAGTTTGGACCTTCAACCCGCTGAACCCGCTCATTTGAAGTCCACTATTTGAAGAAAAATCCTGGAATGTTTTCCTCAACAACCTTTATTTCTGTTTGACTGAAGAAAGAAAGATATGAACATCTTAGATGACATGGGGGTGAGTAAATCTTTATTCTGGAAATGAACTAATCATTTAAAGAATATATCATGAATAAAGCTAGATTTTTACAGTATCTAAAAGAAAAATCTGAAGTGAGTGCCGATCTGTTGAACGTACTGAATAGGTTATTCGCTTTAATACACATTTCATGTCGGTTTCTCAAAAGGGAGCTGAAATTACATGCAGTATAAGACATTTCTCTTGAAATATTCATTCATGTTCTTCTAAGAGCATCAAAAATGTAGCAGCTCTTCAGAAGTGTTGTTCTTTTCCCCTTTCTAATGCTTCATTAGCTCTAGTTTCACTCCGTCTTCCTCTCGGCTCGACCCTTCGCACTCACCTGCCGTACCCGAGTGTCAAGTGCTCGCCTCAGGTGGCGCTATGTTTTGTTGCTTTGAGGACTTGTGCTAAACACATAGATGCTCTTAGTTAATTTTTTATGAACGCTTGTTTAAAAGCACCTGAATCCACATTCCGGTCCCATATTAAGGAAAAACCGCAAATGGGGTCTCTTTAATATTGCAAGAATTTGACAGACTAAATGGAGCAAATGGAGACTTTCGTTTGAGTGAAAATTCAATCATTTGCTCTTTTTAAACTCATTGGACACCAAAGAAGAAATTTCGCAAAATGTCTTAGCTCTTTTCCATAGAATGCCAGTCAATGGGGACAAAAATGAAAAAAGTATGACAAAAACAATATACAGCGACTATTCATTGGCATTTTTGGAGTTTGACAGCCCACATGCCGATCTAACAATGTTATTTCAATATGAATTTTAGTAAGTTCAAATGATCTGAATAAGCTGCTGTCCACTTTTTGCATATGTTGACAATTATGTAATTTGTATCTATTTTGGAGTGAATCTTGCAAAACGTGTCAAGGACATGAGAATAAAAAGAAATAAATATTGCATGAAAATCAAGCTGTACTTTTAGGAGCATTACAATTGTGTGACATTAAAATTTGTCATACAATGTATCTGTAAATTTGTTTTATCTTTTTATTTTATGTTTTCTTTTTGAATTTTTGTAAGTTCAATTGATCCGAACTGCTATCCACATAATTTTTTGCATATGCTCTATACTCATATAAGTCAGCAATTGCATAATTTGTGTCTGTTTTCAAGTGAATCTTGCAAAATGTGTCAAGAACATAAAATAAAAAGAAATAAATGTTGCCCGAAAATCAAGCTGTACTTTTAGGAGCATTAAAATTTGTCATACATTGTAGCTGTAAATAAATTTATTTTATGTGTGTTTTTTTTTTTCAAATACATTGTCTCTGTAAATTTGTTTTATATTTTTATTTATTTCATGTTTTCTTTAATTTTTGTAAGTTCAAATGATCTGAATGAGCTGCTATCCACATAATTTTTGCATATGCTCTATACTCATACCATATGTTGACAATTGTGTATTTTGTGTGTTTTTTTGAGTGAATCTTGCAAAACTTGCCCAGAACATAAGAACAAAAAAACATAAACAAATGTTGCATGAAAAACAAGCTGTACTTTTAGGAGCATTAACATTTGTCATACATTGTATCTTTAAATTAATTTTATATGTTTAATTTATTTTATGTGTTCTTTTTTTCAAATGTTCTAAACTGCTATTCACATAATTGTACATATTCATATTGGACATATTGTACATTTTCACAAAACTTGTCAAGGGCATCAAAATCAAAAGACATCAAATGCTCAGGAAAATGTTCATAGATTTTTTGACAAAATTTTATTTTATTTTTTAAAGTTAATAATATATTTCATGTTTTCAGTTTTTCCTATTTTATTCTATAATTTTATACACATATTTTTATATTTTATAATAGTTTTATTATATTTTAGATATCAGATTTTATTCTTCCTGTTTTTTGAGTGAAACATGACCTGCATATTTTGAGAACCACCTTTTTATTTCTCCTGAGGAATAAAACATAAGTGAGAACTCGATAAAGTCTCTTGAGCTATGAAAGATCAAGCTCAGAGCAATAACACGTTCCTCCGGGATGTGCCGAGGAAGGAATTTCAAGGTCTATTCTCTCTCTCTCTCTCTTGATTACACAGACTGAGAAAGGCTTAGAAATTCTGCATTTCCTCCCCTGCAATCCATGGGCGAATAAAAAAACACACACTGGCTTCTATAAATAGCGCAGGACTTTGAAATTGTATGGAAGACAGAAATGACGTGGAATTTACGACACAGCTTGTATCGCTTATTTACGTATCCTCTTTTGCTCATCTATTTAAGCCCGGTTCTTTCAGCTATCTCTCCGTTTGCCTTCCGCCCTCCCTCTTGTTCTCCATCTCTCCCCTCCTCAGACCCTTGCAAGGTCGGTGTGACCCAAGTGGGCTGGAGAGGGAGGGCGGGAGCGACTGAATGCTCCGGAAAAAGCCCAAAAAACCAGCACAAATGGAGCCAAACGAGTGAGAGGCAGAGCTAAAGTGGTTCTGCATCACCTGATTCTGAACACTGTGTTGTGTATTTCTTACATAATACATAAAGGTCTCACACTTCTCCTTTTGCACCTCCATTTCCTGCATCCATCCATTCCAGCTTGGCACCAGCAGGGAGAAAGGATGCAAACGACCTGACAAAGAGTGACAGAATGTCATTTTGTCAGAAGAAGTAGCTGCGTGTTTCTCTGCCAGAGCCTGAGAGCCTGAGACGGGCAGCCCCTGCTGGCAGAGCAAAGGTATTGATCTGAAATCTCACTGTGAAAACAATGATGCAATAAAACTGTGCTTTTGACGCACACAGCACATCTCCAAAAGCGGGTTAGTGGCATAATTCGTTGTTAGTGAACGCAAGTCAGGTCAAGTGATGCCAGCGTTTGGATATTAATCTCTCCTGCCTCAAGAGAAAGAGAGAGAGTAAAAGGAAGATTGTGAGACTTCTGCGACACACAGCGGCTGAAAAGAAGCCGACAAGGAAACTGACCAGATGGAGATGCTGTTAAAAAACATCTGTTCTAAAAAAAGATGACGCTAATTCAGTCAGTTATTTAAAGTCCATTTTGCATGCATCCAAATAATCCGTTTATAATTGGATTACAATCAGACCAACAAGTCTTCAGGTAAACACCTCCATTTTAAGAAATTCTCAAGAAGTTTAGAAGAAGTGTTGTAGACCTGAAATAAATCTGATCAACAGGAAAGACTCAAAAATACCTTGCGCACATACACAATGTAGTGATGCCTTTGTGTTTTACGTCATATGAGCTTGCTTATGTTTATTTAAGTCTAATATCTGCGTATTAAGATTGTATATTTACAAAATGTTTAATTAAAAAACTGACATAAAAGCTTTTTTTATGTATGTCATTCAAGAAAAAAAATGGCAGTAATACTCACGGCAGCTCCTGTGACATTATTGCTTTGGCGTTTCCCTGTCCTGAGCATGTGTTTAGGTTTTGTCTGGAATTCAAGTAAATGAATATGTGACCCTGGACCACAAAACCAGTCTTAAAGGTACATTTGAAATTGAGATTTATACATCACCTGAAAGCTGAATAAATAAGCTTTCCATTAATGTATGGTTTGGACAATATTTGACTGAGATTTGGAATCTGAGGGTGCCAAAAAATCTAAATATTGAGAAAATCACCTTGAACTAAGTTCTTATCGATGCATAGTACTAATAAAAAAATAAGTATTGATATATTCATGGTAGGAAATTTACAAAATATCTTCATGGAACATGTTCTTTACTTAATATCCTAATGATTTTTGGCATTAAAGAAAAATCGCTACAAATATACACATGCTACTTAAGACTGGTTTTGTGGTCCAATCGGATTGCAACGTTTAAGGTTCATATAAACAGAACTTTTGGAATCTGAAATTGGATTGGATTCATTCCAGCCGAGGAAATTAATGCAACATAATACGTAGCATAAAAGCTGTTTGTGTGCATTCTTGCATGTATGCCAGATCAATCAGCAAGAATAAACCTGCACAAGACTGTGGTTGAATTGTTTAGATTATATAATGGAAATTTGTAAATGTTGGGAGTATGCAGGTCCATATTACCCCTAATAGATTTAAAATGCATTTATTTTGTATTAAGCATAGTTCAAGTCTATTAACATATTTACTGACATTTTGCTTATTGACTTACTGATATAAAAATTGTAATTTAACTTTATTTGGAGTACTACTTGTGCACAATGCACTTTTTTTTTTAATATCAAGCCTAAAATATGTTTTAATGTCACTATTGATGAGGATTGTATGATCTTTAAATAATATCGGTCTTTAAATGCAAAATATTTAACTTGTACTTAAAGTGCAATAGTTCCATTTTAGCACAATCAAATATATTTAAGTACATCTTTAGTTGGACTTCAGCACTACAATTAAAGTGCAAAGTACAAAATTAGTTGTTCCAATTGCAGGGTATTTTTATTAAGTACATAATATGTAAATGTAGTATACTTAGCATGAAATAAATGCATTTTAAATACATTTTAGTATATTTAGTTTTCACTAGGGACAGTAACAGTTGTAGTGAAATTTTAGTTTGACAGCCATCTGTATAAATCTGAAATTATAACAAGGAAATCTATGATATAAGTAATTTTTGAATTTTAACTTTCTAAAAAGTCAACAATAGTAAGATGAAGTAAACACATTAAAATTAGGTTAATGAGGTAAATTTTTTTTACATCCGTTTCCTGGTTTACCCCATTTATTTTAGATGAATCTTTTTCTCCACATTTCTACCATTTTTTTCGACTTGTGTATGCATATGCATTGTAAATATTGTATACATTCTAGCATCACAGTGTAACTGTGTAAATAGTACTGATTGGCAGCTTATGTTTTAAAGCATTATGGGTACACTCTTAAAAATAAAGGTTCTTTATTGGCATAAATGGTTCTATGAAGATCCTTGAAGAACCATGAAACCTTTCAAATGCAGAAAAAGTTCTTTATAGTTGAAAAAAGATATTTAGATTTTTCAAATGTTCTTCAAAATGTTTCTTTCAGGAACTGTAAAGATTTTTTGCGAAACCAAAAATGGTTCTTCTAAGCCATCACTGCAAAAACGCCCTTTTGGAACCTTTATCTTTAAGTGTGTAGATGATATTTGTTCTTAGCCTCTTGTAGATGTGTAGTCCTTTTAGTAAGGTGCTTTTGTAAAACATATCTACAAGTTTTAAGCCTGTTCTATGTTTATTCCATAATAAAAGTTCCTATTAGGATGCACTGTTTCTTTTTTCCTGACATTTCTTAAAATATTTTCATTTTTAAGCGGTTCAGGAAGCTCTCGGATTTAATAGAAAATAACCTAATTTGTGTTCTGAAGATGAACAAAGGTTTTACAGGTTTGGAACGACATGAGGATGAGTTTAAGCTAATTTGCTTTAAGCTAATTTGGGTTCCATTAAGAAACTGCACTTTAATAATAATAATAAAAAAAACTTACTTTCAGGTTGATGAAAGAGATTGAAGCATTGGTTTAGAGTCATATCTACCTACAGATTTTTTTTAATTCTAAAATCATCCATTGCATTTGGATCTTTACCCCTCCTTTCTTCATTCTCAACATCCAAAGCGTTCTTTAAAGGAGAAGTCCACTTCCAGAACAAAATTATTTACAGATAATGTACAGATAATGTTTATGTCTTTCTTTCTTCAGTCGTAAAGAAATTATGTTTTTGAGGAAAACATTTCAGCGTTTTTTTCCATATAATGGACTGATATGGTGCCCCGATTTTGAACTTCCAAAATGCAGTTTAAATGTTGCTTCAAACGATCCCAAATGCGGTTGTAAATGATCCAGCTGAGAAAGAAGGGTCTTATCTAGCGAAAAGATCAGTTATTTTCATAAAAATAATACAATTATATACTTTTTAATCTCAAACCCTCATCTTGTCGCTCGGTTTCCTAGATAAGACCCTTCTTCCTCGGCTGGGATCGTTTACAACCGCATTTGGGACCGCATTTAAACTGCATTTTGGAAATTAAAAATCGGGGCACCATATCAGTCCATTATATGGAGAAAAATGCTGAAATGTTTTCCTCAAAAAGCATTATTTCTATACGACTGAAGAAAGAAAGACATAAACATCTTGGATGACAAGGGGGTGAGTACAGTATATGTAAATATTTGTTTTGGAAGTGGACTTCTCCTTTAAGTAGATATGAAGCTGAACTGAACCTTAAGAGTGTAAATATAACTCTCTGCTTGCTTGTTTTTTTAAATTAAAATCACACTTAACAATCGGTTAAACACTGAGGATCATTTTAAAAGTATTCCGCAAACAGACGTGGCTTTATGTGGCTATAGATCAGTCTCGACAGGGCAATGAGCTACGCTTGAATCTCCTCTTCAGTTTCATGGTTTCAAACCCCACGTGTCAGGTAGCTAATGGATTTGAAATTTTTCACTCCAGCACAAAAGACAGCTTTCCCCTCTCCTCTCTAATCAGGTCTTGAGCTGCTATATTTAGCGCCTGCTGGCGGAGAATGATTTCTGTAGGGATTGTATGCAGGCCTTGATGTTACATAAGGAAATATGAAACACAGCATTTGAGGAATATCAATCCACTACGAGGAAAAAATAGACACGGCGGCACTATAAATACAGCAGCGTTTCCGTTTGCTGGGCTTTTCTGGATGCGAGCTGAGCTCATGCGTGCGCGAACATGTTGTACGGCATCGCAATCGTGTGTCACGGCTGAATGTACTTCCAAGAAACGTGCATGCTTTTAACTTTTACGCAAGTCTTACATTGACGGGCTGTGACAAAATGACTGCATGACATTTACAGCCAAAGACTAATGAAGCCTGGGAGGCGCTTGAAACCGAGCAAAAGTGTCAAAACTTGGGCCGACTCAACCTGGATCCTGACAGAATAGAACAGAACAGAACAGCCGTCTTGTGACGTTATCAGGTGTAGATCTCAAAAACCTGTATTACATTTATAATGATTGAAAATGTACTGATTATAATGACATACTGCTGAATGGGCTTTGGAAACTGTGCAGTTAAACACACTCTCTCAGCTCTTTATAAATGCTTTTTCCAGATAAGTGCTCTTCTCTTCACATACCAATTAAACAAATTCACTTTCATTTAATTCATGTGTTTTAGTGGTTTATTTCATTCCGGCACAGACACAGAGCGATGAAGGGTTTCTGTGTGCTTGTGTATTCAGCTTGGGCTATAATTTCTGAAAATGTGCTCACAACTATAGTAAAACGTACAAAATTGAAATCTGATGTATTGCTATTTGTCTTCGAAGTTGAAATGGTCATAAATGGGTCAAAACAATGCAAACAGGTTTGTTTGATGGTTAGGTTTAGGGTATTGGTTTAGCAAATATCAACTTAGTACGGAAATCATTGCATCCTCACTTATATGCAAAAATGTCTCTAGAATTTAGCTAAATCTGACAAAACCACAACATTCTTAGAGCTAAAAATTATCAAAATAATTTATTGTTTAAATTACAAATTATATTCCAGCCAGAAACACTGCTATTAATAAAAAACTGGCAAACTACAACTTGTTTTTTTTTTTCTATAATTTTGTACTTCATATGGAGCCCCAAAAGGGGCATGGTGATAATAGGAGGAATATAAGAGAAAATAAAAATTTCAATGCTTTGCATTCTCTTGCAAAAGTATTGTGTTCTCCCAAGATACTTTGCATTCTCTCGCAAAACTATTGCATTCGCTTGAGAAAAACTGCATGCATTCACTTGCAAAACATTTGCGGTCTCTCACAGCATCATTGCATTCGCAAAAGCACTGAAATATATGTTATTTCCATCACAAAAAGTTTTGTGAGCAAATGCAAAGTTTTGGGAGGATGCAATAGTGTTGCGGGAGACTGTAAATGTTTTGTGAGCAAATGCAACGTTTCTTCAGGGAATGCAAAAGTTTGTGGAAAAACATTATTATTTTCCACCCATCAAATTTTTTTACCATCACTATGTCCTTTTAGAGGTTTGGTTGTGTGACCACCCAGGTGTGTAAGCAATGTTAATTTGTTTGCATTTGTAAAAACGCTGAAGGTCTTTTTTTAGGTGCAGGCTTGAGGCTTGTGTTTTAGTTTGTTGCAAATATAATTAACTTTATATAAAATACTTTAAGTCTATGGTTTGTCCTCATTTAGATAGCTAGACAAATGTGTGCCTTTCTGTGTCTTTGACCTACTGAAGCTTTAACCTGAATTTGGAGGTGTTATTTCTGTAGCATAACAGCAGGATGGTTAGTTATTGTCCTTCACAGACTGAAAGCAGCAGGAGAAAGTGGCATCAAATTACAGTAAAGAATGCACTGTGTTGATATAAAGGAATTTTGCAATTTGATTTTTCACAGGTGTTTAACCTGTATTTTACATTATGCATTGCATTGTGTTTTAACTGGCAGAAAAATTACCATTTTACACATTTTCCCTTATGCTGCATTGCATGAAAGTGTATATGCAAAAACTCTAAAAAGTCACAAAACTCCAAATTTCTGTAGAGCCTCAAAAGTTCTCAAATCATATCATATGTTAACAGCTGAATAACCAGATATTCAAAAATGACTCTCAGATTACACCATATAATTACGTGCCTGGTTACAATTTCTACAACAGCTCCTTTCACTATATAATATGCATATCAGTTATCCATCAGTCATTTAACATTGACAGCACAGGGCCAATTCAAGCGCTCTGACCAGCATTTGACTCCTCAGCGGGCTTTGTTTTGTCTGTGGACCCTGACCCCAAACTGGCACGTCTCTGAGACTTCACTTTAATCTTCAAATCCTCATGCATAATTCAGTTTTATCATCATTATCTGATCATAGAGAGATCATATCCCGAAGACACATGCTCTCCAGTTACACGTTATTCAAAACATCTTCTATGAGGCACTGTGATGCAAATTGAAAAGTGTCATAAACCATAATTCAGCTGGAGAGCATTAGGTTATAACTGAGAACATTCACTAATGATTAATCATTTAGCTGACAGTTTTATCTAAAGTGATTTAAAACTTATTACATTTTTGTTTCATTTTTGTAGAGCCCTAAATGTCTCTGGTCGGATTTCAGTTTAATTCTCCACTGACCACCTGTTGAGTTTCAGGTTGTTTTTTTTTTATTTGTAACAATATTATGTGACCAAATTTGTGTTAACTGTATAAAAGCATGTTTGGAACAAATTGTACACTTTTATGAAGGGTATAATCATTCTGTCTGAACTATTCCTAATGAAGAAATTATTGTGTGAATCCAATAGTTTTATAGTTCAGTCCCACACACTCTTCCCAGCATGCATCAAGCCATAAATAATAATTATGCTTTGACAGTTTGCCAATTTGTTTCACACTGTTGTTGTTGTTGTCATGTTTAGTAATTTATTGTTGTGTTGATCACAGATGATTAGTTGATTGTTACCATACTGCAGTGTGACAAAAGATAGCTAAAACTGTTTTTAATTGTGAATTTTTAAATATATATATATATATATATATATATATATATAATATATATAATCGCTGCTCAAAAGTTTGGGATCAGTAAGACTTGTAATATTGCAAAATGCTATTACAATATAAAATAATGGTTTTTATTTTAATATACTTTAAAATATAATTTATTCCTGTGATGCAGAGCTTAATTTTCATCAGCTGTTACTCCAGACTTAAGTGTCACATGATCCTTCAGAAATCATTCTAATATGCAGATTTATTATTAGAATTATCAATGTTGGAAACAGTTGTGCTGCCAAATATTTTTTGGAACCTGTGATTCTTTTTTTCAGGATTCTTTGATGAATAACAAGTCAAAAATAACAGCATTTATTCAAAATATAAATCTTTTCTAACTATGTAAATCTGTTTTCACTTTTTATTAATTTAACACATCCTTGGTGAATAAAAGAAAATGAATTTCTTTCAAAGAAAGAAAAAATAAAAATTTACTGACCCCAAACTTTTAAACAGTAGTGTATATTGTTAGAAAACCTTTCTATTTTAAATAAATCCTGTTCTTTTTAACCTTTTATTAATCAAAAATCCTGAAAAAAAGTATCACAGGTTCCAAAAAAATATTAAGGAGCACAACTGTTTTCAACATTGATAATAAATTAACATATTAGAATGATTTCTGAAGGATCATGTGACACTTAAGACTGGAGTAAGAGCTGATGAAAATTCAGCTTTGCATCACAGGAATAAATTATATTTTAAAGTATATGAAAATAAAAAACATTATGTTATATTGTAATAACATTTTGCAATATTACTTTTTTATTACCTTTTTTCTGTATTGTTGATCAAATAAATTACATTAAATGTTCTTTAAAAACATTACAAGATCTTACTGATCTACTTACGGATCTACTTGATCCGTGTGTGTGTATATATATATATATATATATATATATATATATATATATATTTCTCTTTTAATAATTTAATCATATTAATTTTTCATTTTTAGAATAATATTTGTCATACCATTTGTCATGAACTAAACTATTGAAAGGTGATTAAAATTGTGAAAATCTGAAGTGCATTGTGTTACAATATACATTTTCCCTTATTGATATACATTTTAACGTAAAAATCTGGTCCATGGACACTTTAGATGTGACCCAGGAGCACAAAACCAGTCATAAGGGTAAATTTTTGGAAATTAAGATTTATACATCATCTGAAAGCTGAATAAATAAGCTTTCCATTGATGTCTGGTAGGATAGTTTGTTAACAAAAAGGACAATATATTTGCCCAAGAATATTTGGAATCTGAGGGTGCAAAAAAATCAAAACATTGAGAAAATCACCTTTAAAGTTGTCCAAATGAAATTCTTGGCAATGTATATTACTAATCAAAAATTAAGTTTTGATATTTTTACGCTAGGAAATTTACAAAATATCTTCTTGGAACATGATCTTTACTTAATATCCTAATGATTTTTGGGATAAAAGAAAAATACAGTGTATTTTTAGTTATTGCTACAAATATACTCTGTTACTTTAGATAGGTTTTGTGGTCCAGGGTCACATATGTACTTATGTAGATGAAGCACATAATATAAAACAATTTAAAACCATCTTACTCATTTTAAATGATTCACTTCTTAATTAAATCTCGCCTAATCAAATATTGATTGTAATCTGTTGCTATTATATACCTGAGCAGATAAACTGCATCATAAATGTACAGTAAGTCACTTTAGATACAAGAATCAGCTAAACGACGTAGCAGCATAGCACAGCAGTCACCCTACCTGTCCAAAAACTGATTTGACTATGGGATGGAGGTCTGCATCAAGCGCACCGCTGTACGCGCTCGCTCTGCCGGGGGTGCACCTTGTGCCGGGCTGAAGCGCTGGAGGTGGACTGGAGGTGAGGTTTTGATTCGAGCCCGTCTGATGCTTGTCCTTCGTTTCAAAGAACAGCGCGGCTTCTTCCGAGCGCTTGGAAAGGGATGAAGTCGGCGAGGGAGTTCGGCTGGTGCGGGGATTCCCATGGAGTTGGACCGGAGGGTCAATGGTGTGATGGTGGTGGTGGTGTCGTGACGGTTTGCGGTGTTCCGGTCCATCCTCCTGATAATAACCATCCTGACCGCGATGATTCTGGACCTTCTCCGCTTTCCGTCCGTGTTTCGGTTGGCACAGGGGTCTCCTGGCGGTGGCATCGCACTCATCGGTCCAGCACGAGTCCTCGCCGCCACCGCCGCCGCCTCCCGTGTGCCGGTGCCCGTTGCGGTGGCTCGCGGGGTCCGTGCGGACTCTCCGGTTCGTTTTGATTAGAGATGTGGTGGATTCGCTTTTTGGAAGCGAGGAGCTCATTTTGACCTCCACAAACTTGTTAAGTTCTACAGTTCAGTCAGATATCTCAGTAAAAAGGCTGAATCTATTTATACGTGTCGTTGGCCAGGTGGGAATCTCTCCGGTGAAAGCTGAGTGAAGGACTTTTTGTTCGGTCCCTCGTGACCCCATTGAGCGCGCTGCCACCAAAATTCAGCATTAACAAGTGAATCTCTCTCTGTCGCGCTCTTTCTCTCCCTCTCTCTCTCTCTCAGGATGAAAGTTACGTCAAACTGCCTCGAGAAACCATTGAAGAATAAAAGGACGTCAAAATATTAATAATGGTGTGACGTGACTTGTGCGCAGGTGAATTGAATACAGTGACAGAAAAACATGACACTGACAACACGAGCATGTTCTGTCTGTATTCAGCCTCTACAGGAAGTTTTCTTTTCATTAGTGGAAACGGGGGCTTTTACATCAGTGAATATTTCACATAGTTAAAGCCTTGAGTATAAAAATGTTCTTGAACATTTCCATTATTGTTCATTAAACACGGTCGACCTTGTGTGACAACATGCCCCAATAGCAGATAACATATGAGGTAAGTTATCAGCTGTCACAATAAGAAAACAAGGTGTTTACTGACATTGATGTGAGAATATAATTTTGAAATTTGAATTTTTTTTCTTTAGGGTGACTTTAGCTGCTATTTTAGCGAGTTCATTAGCTCCACCTTTTTCTTCCGCCAGCGTGGCCATTTGTAAATTTTATGGGTGCGGCTTCCGGTCTCATCTGTGTCCTGCTATTTTTAGCTGTACAAAAAAACGTATTTTGCTGTTTGATATTGCCAATTATTGTGTCTTAACATATTATTTTAATGTATTATCTTAATTATGAACACACTGGTTTGTGGTGCAAACACTTTTATTGCACTTTGTTATTCTTTAGTGTTAATTCTAAAGGTCTTTGCACACAAAATTTTCACACAATAAAAAATAAATACAACCTCACGTTGTGTCAATCATGTTTACACACTGCCTCCGAAACTTTCGTCCAACATAATAAAAGTTTGGATCAGGTTCGATTTTCCGCGTTTTCGGATCCGTAGCAAGCATTTTGATAGGAAGGGATGACAAATACGAAAAAAAGAATGCATAAGAAAATTTCTGACTCTTTAGTCCTGTTGTTAGTTTTTATCATATTTAGTCAACCTTATCCTATTTTATTTTAGTCAAGCTTTAGTCAACTAAAAGTCTCAGCATTCTAAAGTATTTTAGTCTAGTTTTAGTCCATGAAATCTTCATCCCATTTTCGTCATGCTGCACAATGATTAAACTGATAAAAAAAAAATTAATTATAATTATTTAATAATTTTTTGCTGAAAATTATAATCGTAATGATTGTTGTCATTTGGGAAATTTACTTTTACATTTCAGGTATTGCACTTTCAGCGGTAAGCACAAAGCAACAGAATGTCGACTCACTCACATGGTTTGTGTTACTTCATCTAATGTACTGATTTATTATAAGCTATTTATTATATAAATTAATATCAAAGACATGCACGCTCTTTGTCTACATTTTGAAAACTGGTAAGACAAACAAAAAATATTATAAAAGTGAAATTCCTAATAGTAATTCCAATAATTCCAAATTGCAATAGCCTGTGTTTCTCTATTAGTTGAGTAAGTGCATTTATTCAGCAACCACAATCCCTAAATTCCAGCTTGTTTGTCTGAGTTTTCAGATCATTAGCGGCAGCGTTTACGCAACGAAGAGCGAGCTTGTGCACATGGTTGTCAGATTGCAAAAAATTGCAAAGCACCAGGCAGAAAATGTATCCTTGTAACAGAAAAGCTACGATTTGAAGATTTGAACTCTTGTTATCTGGCAACCACATATGTGAAGGTATGTACAGCAGTCCACAATAATATTGTCTCCTTTTTTTGACGAAAATCAATTGATTTTGGTAATGTTCTTATTTTTTGAATACATTTTAGTCTCGTCTTTTTCGTCAACAAAATTGCATGTTGGTATAGTCTTAGTTTATTGACCTTATTGTCGTCTCATCTTCATCTCGTTTTAGTCAAGGATAATGAACCAGAAGTCTCACCCATATGCTTACTTCTACACAGAAGAAAAATGTAAATAACGAGAAGAATAACAACGTGCAGTTAACAGTAAAACTGTTTGCACTACAAACCCGTGTGCTCATAATTAAGAGAATACATTAAAATAATATGGTAAGACACACCACTTTGCAATATCAAGCAGCAAATCCAGCCGTTTTGTACAGCAAAAAATAGCTGGATGCGGATGACATTAGAAGCCAGACCCATAAAATTTACAAATGGCCACTTTCTTCCACTCGTACAGGAAGAAAAACATGGATATTGGCAAAAAAAAAAAAACATAAAAAATACAAGTAGTTTTACTGGCTTATAAATGGCTTTTCAGTACAAATTCTAACTGAAAATTATTAAATTGCATTAAATAGTAATATACAAACATACTGAACAATTTGTTTTGCTTTCAAATTAATGAAAAGATGTAAAATTACAACAAAACACAAGTGATGTTAAAACAACCTGTTTTAACTTTTTTAGATTACACTAAAAAGGTATTTCTTCACAGTAATACAACTGGAAAAAAAAAATTCCATTCATAAATATAATTGCATTGTTGATTCAATCCAAAAAACTCCAGTCGCATTCTGAATGCCAACTTTGAGCCAAATATTCATGAGTCAAAACATGCTGCTCCTCTGAATCCTTTGTAACTGATGTCCCGGCTACAGAACTGCTTATCTTGCTTATTTTCTGAAGGACGGTCACATGCGGTGAGCTTTGATGGACAGTGCAGTCAATCTGAAGTGGCTGTACTCTTATCTATCCATAATTTAAACTTCTTCCACATTTAATGACTTGTTTCCATGCAGATGCAAGACATGTGTGAGCTATATAATGGATGCAGGTTGGTTAGAAGCAGACGAGATGTTTCCTGTTCAAACAGGACCTTCGTGAAGTCCCATCTGGTTGCTTGCATTCCTTCGGTCTCAGAGCAGCTACGCGGGGTGTTCGGGCACTTATGTGCATTATGTCACTATTTATGGGCGCAATTAAAGGAGTAAAAACTTAATTCCACTCCGTGTGACTATGTGTGTGAGATGTTGGAAAGTGGAGCTTCTGCCCCAACACAGTCTCCTGGGACTTTGTGTTCACTGACATCTGTGTCTCCGTCTCACTCGCTCCAGGGAAAGATGGAATCTTTCGCTTCATCTCACCATCTCTTGCCCCGCATTACTTCCTCCTTGCTTTTTGATTGACGCGATCCCCTGGCCTCACGGTAACTCCTAGAACGCATACTCTGACTTTTGGGATATTTTGAGTTGTTTAACTTTTTTTAACAGCAATGATGATTTTTTAAATTTCTTAAAAGAGATACTCCCCTCCCACCTCTCTGTCTGCAGCAGGGGACACTAAAGCCCCAGGGTTCAATCTGGCCCATTTGCATTCAAGGGAGCAAAAGAGAGAGAGAGAGAAAAAACAAGATGTGTTTTCATCTCACACTCCAATAAACAGAAAAACAGACTTAGTTTCATATGCTACATTATCACACTTATCAAATGTGGTTTAGGTAGGTGCTTTATATGACAATCAGGTGTTTGCAAGAGGTTTTGAACAAATCTTTGACCCTAAAGTATTAAACTTTGGGCTTTTCTTGAAACACAGACAAAATGTAGAATACTTTAAATCATGTGGCTTGCCACTATAAACACTTGATTTTTTTCTGAAATATTGCTAAAGGAGAAGTCCAGTGATTTTCAATAGAGTTTAGATCAAGATAATTTTCTTAGCTTCAAGGAACCGCTTTATTTGTTTTAAAGTGTGACGGGGGCATTGTCTAGCATTAAAATTGCAGGCTGATTGGGAGATGCTCACAGGATGCATTCACCCTGCCATGTAACTGTGTAAGAGGCCCAATTCCTGCTGCAGAAAACATCCTGCGAACCATGACACTTCCATCTCCACCTTTCACTGAGTTCTTTACGCACTTGGCTTCAGTCTTTCCTCAGTTTGACCAGTCTTAAATAAATTAAACTTGCTGTCATCACTAAAGTGAACTTTGGACCAGGTGTCCTCTGTCCACACAACATGTTCCTCAGCAAAGGTGAGGCTTGGTCACTGCAGAGTGTCTTTCAGTCTGACTCCTTTTAAAAATGCAGAGACCGGTCCTTACTCTGTTCAGCACTGAACTGTTGAGCTATTCCAGCTGCAGTGCTGAACCGATTCGCCATTGAGAGTCTCTGCATTATCCTGTATTCATGTGCTTTTGTTTTATGTGGACGACCAGGCTTTTTGGGGGACTTGAATGAATTAGTGTCATTGTAAAATTGCAATATTCAAGAAATTACAGATTTGGAATAACCAGCTTCTCTTTTAATGGTTGAGAGTGCCATCCCTTTGGCCTTCATCTGGAGTCAGGTTGCAGGGTTTCTTTTTCATAGAGCAGCCCACCATTTTGCAATCTCAGTGAAAATGGGAGGAATGCTGCCAGTTAAATAGGGTTTGTCACATAATTAAGGAAATTAGCACCAGGTGCCAGATTAACATGTGTTCTCTAATTTTGATCAGAGTCCTTTTTCAAATATCTCATTTAAGTTTTTTTATACTGTGCTTCAGAATACAATTAATTTAGGAAATATGCTTTAAAAACTGCCTTTCTACTCCTGTTAGGATAATATACACATACTGTAGGACTAAGCAGTGACCTTGAAATTATAGATTGTGTTTTAATTATTTTTTTTATTCTCCTGTTACGAGTGTAGTGCTGGACGGACGAGACGAGAGACGAGAGACAATACAAACAAACAATTCAATATAAACCTTCAGGCAGGAACAGGCAGGAACACAACGAGACATCCACACACTTTCAAATAACAGCAAACTCAAAACACAAGCAGACTTATAAAGGGAGAGACTAATTACAAACACAGGTGTAGGGGATGACGGTAATTTGGGTTAAACCAAAATGGACAGATCGACGGGGGGAGACAATGGGAGAAACCAAAAGACATAAACAAACATAAATGTGACATTACGCCCCCCTCCGAATAGGCGCGTCTCGCGCCGTACAACATACAAGAAAAAAAAAAACAAGAGAGTAGGTGGGCAGTTCAGGAGGCCATGGCCGGACAGACAGTTCAAATAAACATAACATAGTCCAGGGGGGTGACGAAGGTGGAAGGAGCCAAGGAGGAAACAGGAGGGACCCGGAGCAGGAGAAACAGAGGAAGACCCAGACCGCAGCCATGATGACGACCCACGGTGGAGCCGACGGAGGGAGGAGCCATGGTGGAGGAAAGGCTGACGACTCCAGGGGGCCGACCGACGGAGGCGGAGCCGCTGGCGGAGGAGCCCGAGGCGGAGACGGAGAGCCGAAGATCCAGGGCGACACCGAGGATCCGGAGGGCCAAGGCGGAGCCCTAGGCTCTGGCGACCAAGGCGTAGGCAGAGATCCCGAGGTCCGCGGCGGAGCCGGAGCGACAGAGGATGGAGGCTGTGCCGGAGGGAGGGAGGAGTCCTTAGGAGCCGGTGGGACGGAGTGACGAGGCGCAGCCGGAGGAACAGAGTCCTGAGGTGACGGAGGAACGACGACCGACCAGGGCGGAGCCGGAAAGACGAGGGAGCCCGGTGGAGCTGGTGGACCGATGGGCGACGATGGAGACGAGGGCGCTGAGAGCCGTGGTGGAGCCGCAGGGTCGGAGGTCCGAGGCGGAGTTCTGGACTCTGAGGCTGGAGGCGGAGATGAGGGATCCTCCAGCCCTGACGCCGATGGAAGCTGGCAGACCTGCGGCGAGCCCACTGCACAGGTGGTGGGCTGAGGGTGAGCAGAGGGGCTGTCAGGGAACAGCGGTGACCATACAGACGTTGACATAGGCAGAAGAGGGAGGGTGGGTGGGAATTCCATACAGGCAGGTTGATCATAACAGGTCTTTAGTGTGGTCCACGAGAGAGTGATTCCCCTGCTCCAGGAGAAGGAGGAGGACGGCGGGGTTATCCATAACAAAATAACAAAAAAAAATAAACACTGAGAAAAAAAACGGAAAAATAAAGCAGGGAAATGCCGGGGATAAACTGTTTCGGTCGGTCCTTCTGTTACGAGTGTAGTGCTGGACAGACGAGATGAGAGACAAGATACAATACAAACAAACAATTTAATATAAATCTACAGGCAGGAACACAACGATACATCCACACACATTGAAATAACGTTAAGGACTGACAGCAAACTCAAAACACAAGCAGACTTATAAAGGGAGAGACTAATTACAAACACAGGTGTAGGGGATGACGGTAATTTGGGTTAAACCAAAACTGACAGATCGACGGGGGGAGACAATGGGAGAAACCAAAAGACATAAACAGACATAAATGTGACATCTCCACTGTAGGCTTGTGATTTTTTTATTTGGTCCAGTAAATTTCCATCTAAAAGACAACAACAGTAAATAGTACAACCTGAAAGTCACCCAGAGCAACTCAGCTTTGGAAAAAGCACTTTTTTTTTTCTTTAGGAAGTGCAAAAATCTGCACTTTAGTTTTTTTGTTTTTTTTTTGTAGCTGCACAGGTATATTACTATTTAAAATTTGAGGTTGGTGGAAGTGTCTTATGCTCACCAATGCTGAGTTTATTTGATCAAAAATACAGTTTTGTTTTTTATTTAAATGTATTTTAAAATGTAATTTATTCCTGTTATGGCAAAGCTACATTTTAACAGCCATTACTTCAGTTTCACATGATCCACCTAATAGGCTGATTTGCTGTTCAAGAAACATTTCTTATCAATTTTAAAAACAGTTGTGATGTTTAAATATTTTGTGGAAAACTTGATACATTTTTTAGGATTTTTTGATGAATAGAAAGTTAAAAAGAACATGCTAACAACTTAGTAATCATGCAAGCAACTTGCTAATCATGCTAGAAACATGCTAGCAACTTGCTAATCATGCTGGAAACATGGTAGCAACTTGCTAATCATGCTAGAAACATGCTAGCAACACGCTAACAACTTGCTAATTATGCTAAAAACATGCTAACAATATGCAAATCATGCTAGAAACAGACTAGCAACATGCTAGTAACTTTCTAATCATGTTAAAAACATGCTAGTAACTTGCTAATAATGTTAGAATCATAACAACGTCATCTATCTATCTATTTATCTATCTATTTATCTATCCTTTGGTTGAATTCACTTTGCTGCGTTTGTACAGTTCTTTTATCGATTGCATGACCTCCTCTGTTTTTAGAGTGTATATGATGGGATTCAGCATAGGTGGTATTGTCTGTGCCAGAGAGTTGTTAATTATCTGGATATTTGGATGCAAAGGTGTTGTTACAGATGCAACAACATTGCATAAAATTGGGAGATAAAACATTGCCAGCAATATAAGATGTGAGGTACAGGTCTTTATGGCCTTGATCCGATCAGCACCATGAGCAATCTTAAGCAGAGCCACAGAAATGCTGAAATATGAGATGACGATCAATATGAGTGGTGTGCAAATCAGGAGACCATAGGAAATTTTACCCATCAAAATATTTATGGAAATATCATTACAAGCTAGTCCACAGATTGGGGCATAATCACAAAAATAACTATTAACTACATTAGACCTGCAAAAAGACATTCTATTCACCAAACCTACAAGTACAGAAAAAAGCTGTTATAGATACAATCTACATCACCCCTATGATCAGAAACATGGCTGGCTTGGTTACAATGGCATGATACCGTAAAGGAAAACAAATAGCAACCAGTCTGTCATAAGCAAAACAAGTAGTGTCAAAGATTGCAGATTCAAGAAATGATATACAAAAAACATATTTGGTAAACACGCTTCATATGAAACAACCTGATGGTCAAATAAAAACATGTCTAACAGCGCCAGATGTGTGAAGCTTGCGGGCCAAATATATGATACACATGATAAATGAATTCCCCAAAACAGTCACAACATACACTAAAGAGAGGAAAACATAATAGTATCTTGCATGTGGAATATTAGAAAAGTCACTGATAAAAAAAAATCTATCTGACAGACTGCATTCAAACTGTAACCTTTTAAAACTACTTTAAACTTCAAACAGAAGTTTCAGACTGAAAACCATCCAAACTCAAAACTTTTTAAACATTTTCAAATTTTCTGGTCCGGCTTTCTCAAGCCAACTTTTATCTAGTTATTATTATTATTATTATTATCAATATTTAAAACAGTTGAGTAAATTTTTTTCAGGATACTTTGATGAATAGAAAGATCCAAATATCAGCATTTATCTGAAATTAGAACCTTTTGTAACATTATACACTATATCATTTAGAAGTTTGCAGTGAGTATAATTTTTTTTTTTTTTTTTTTTTTTTTTTTTTTTTGGAAAAGAAATTATAGAAATTAACACTCTTAATTAGCAAGGACTATTTAAATTGATCAAAAGTGACAAAGACATTTATAATGTTACAAAATATTTCTATTTCAGATAAATGCTGTTTATCTAAACTTTATATTCCTCAAAGAACAAACAAAAAAAAAAATTCTACTCAGCTGTTTTCAACATAATAATAATAATAAATGTTTTTTGAGCAGCAAATCAGAATATCAGAATGATTTCTGAAGGATCATGTGACTGGAGTAATGATGCTAAAAATTCAGTTTGAAATCACAGGAATAAATTACATTTTAAAATATGTTTAAATAGAAGTATTTCCAAATTTTACTCTTTTTGCTGTACTTTGGATCAAATGAATGCAGGCTTGATGAGCATAAGAGACTTCTTTAAAAAACATTTAAAATCTTTTGACTAGTAGTCTACCTACATATCTGTGTGTTTCTCTATATAAAACAGTACAGTAGTCAAATCCTAAGAATATCCCATGCATAATTTAGTGCAATTACGCATGTACCCAAGTCTCATTTCACAGCACAAATCAATTTTATCTGCTTTCTAGGGGGAAAGTCTTTAGGGGATCTCTTTAAAGACATGAAAAAGACTGTTTTTGCTGAATAAAAACAACTTGAAAGGCAGAATGACGCAGGCAAAAATCTTTTGCACAATATGTAACATCAAGATTTAAAGATATTGGGTAATATTGGAGACATGTCACAGGGAAAAAGGATGCAATGCATTTTATATAGCAGTGCTGTTCCATAGTAAATGAGCCTGTGGTCAAAATACTAGTTGACACTAAAGTACTTCTTGTTCCACTTGATAACATTTAGGCTAAAATTTCAGGTGCTCATCTTACAGTAGAGTGTCTGATGGCTTAATTCCCTCAGCTCATTTTTCAGACTTTCCGGTTTACAATACCATCACAGTGTGTTTACTTCAGCAACTGTTAAGAAATTCTTAACAAATCGCTCCAGGGTGTTCAACTGAGAAACTACAGCCGAAGCACGTACCAGAATGCTGCATTTGCAACGATGTTGCCAGTAAACTATCTGGCCACGGCTCACCCTCTCAATTAACCCCCGTCTATTGGCACTGTTTGCCGGTTCTGAAACATTCATCAGATGGGTTAATAATTGAACAGTCAGCAGCTTGATACCCATGAGTTTTTGATGGACAGAATGTTATACACTTCTGCTTTTGTATAAACACACCAGCGCCACAAAGTTCAGCCAAATATGAAGGCATCATTAGCCAAATAGCTTCACAATGGCACAATGTGTTGCTCGGGTAATGAGCTTTACAAACAAATTAGTGAATATAAAAGTTCTAAAATATTAATGAAGATGTCCCAGTTGCATAAATTACACATTATAAAACATAAGTGTGTGCAAACCAGAATGCCAGTGGAATGGGGTTTTAGTCCGACTAAGATACACTCTTAAAAATAAAGGTGCTTCACAGCGATGCCATAGAAGAACCATTTTTTGTTCCACAAAGAACCATTTAATCAAATGTTCTTTAAAGAACCATCTCTTTCTTACCTTTTCATAATCTAAAGAACCGTCTTTCGCCACAAAGAACCTTTTGTGAAACAAAAAGTTTCTTCGGATGTTAAAAAAAAAGGTTCTTCTATGGCATAATTTTAAGAGTGTACTGTTTTTATATTTTTGTTTTTTGTTAATTTTTTAAAAGTGTTAGTAATTTTGTTGTGTTATTGCTGAGTTTATTTAATATGTCTATAATTGTGTTATTCATTTCAGTTTTAGTAATTAGTACTTCAAGTTACGACTACGTTTAGTTTTTCCTATTTTATTTTATACCAGTTAACAGTAATTAATCAATCTTAAAGGACAAAAAAAGAGCAAAAAATTTGGGAAGATTTGGCCAAAAAAAAATTAAAAAATTAAATCATGAGTCCATTAAATTTAAAATTTTCTGACAAGGGTTAATTAGTCAGATGTGAACTCACATGCTCTGTTTGTGAGTTCCAGGCAAATTAGACTGCAATGCATTTTAAAACACTTTTCCCCTTATCTCATTTATTTATCTTTACCCTGTCACTGTGTTTGCAGGGCTGACTCAGTGGAATGAAGATACTTTTGGAAACCATTCACGCTTGAGTGGAGGAGAGATGTGCACTTGGCTTATGTGTTTTTTAATTCGACGTTCTGCCCCCTAGTGCATTATGTCTCTATGTAATCCCCCTCCTTAAAAACAAGCAAGGCTGAAAAGTTTGAATGCACGTGTCCCCTAATGAGAAAGACACAGGCTGATGCAGTAGCCAAAACGAATCCAGTACTGTTTCGTTTTAAAGGTAATGAAAAAGGCATAATAAACGCAAATGCAAAAAAGCATAACGTGTTCTGAAGGGTTGTTGCTGGGAATGCAGGGTGGGGGTTTTGCATGACGCAAAGGGGATGGAATAATTATAAAGCCTATTTATGGAAGCACAACGATGGAAGCCACTCATACAGCACTTGTGAAACCTCCCTGTGGGTTCTCATTTTCAATTAATCAATTTGGGTTTAATGTGCTAACTCTAGCAGGCAAAGGATCCTAATGAGCTTGGAGCTCAACGTCGACATAATGGATGTTCAACAGCAATGGCCTAAAAAGTGCTACTTTTTTGCATTTAAGAATTGAAGGTATAGTTCACCCTCCCCAAAATGATTCTGTCATCATTTACTCACCCTCAGTGCATCTCAAACCTTTTCTTTTGACCGCCTTTCTTTTGACTTGAGCAAAACGCTCTGAAAACCGCTGACGCTTTTCCATGCAATTACAATGTAGAATGCAGTCTGGGTTTCAAGCTTCAAAAAAGACAAAACAATCAGTAAAATTAAAAAATAGTAGAAAATAAACTTAGGTTTTTGAGGAAAACATTCCAGCATTTTTCTCCATATAGTGGACTTCAATGGGAGCCAATGGGTTGAAGGTCCAAACTGCAGTTTTAATGCAGTTTCAAAGAGCTCTACACGATCCCAGCCAAAGAGTAAGGGTCTTATCTAGCAAAACAATTGGTAATATATTGGTAACAATTGGTAACAAAAAAAAATATATATATATATATATACTTTTCAGCCACAAATGTTTATCTTGCACTAGCTTGACCTCCCACATTACGTAATTACACACGAACACAATGTCGTCGGACGATTTTGAAGTTGGAGGAGAAAATTAGATGCCGTTTTTATCCTACCCTACCTTTTTATAATGAAATACACAGACGGAGAACTAACAGTGTGTGACTTTTCTAACATGATTACCTAATGCGTGAAGTCACAGATGCGCATCGCAGAGACAAGCATTTGTTGTTAAAAAGTATATATATATATTTATAAAATGACCAATCATTTCACAAGGCCCTTATTCCCATTGAAACTGCAAATTGTACTTTCAATCTGTTGGGCACCATTAAAGTCCACTATATGGAGAAATATGTTCTACTCAAAAACTCTTTGACTACAGAAAGAAAAACATGGATGACATGGGGGTGAATCAATGATCAAGACATTTTTATTTTAACCCTAATTCTTTTAAGTAGATTTTATTTAGCTTAATTTCATTTTATTTAGATTTTATTTATTGTTATGTTGTTGAAATGTACCCAAATAAACTAATTCTAAGGTTTTATACTTTGGAATCAATACTCTGGAGTTATAAATCAATATAAATATAACAAATATAATATTGCTGGAAGCAGCGATAACCGGGGTTCAAGTGCTTTAAGGCATTTAAGCACACATGAAAAACGACATTATTTAGCAAGCTTGTAACCACCTAAATCAATAATTTAAAAAAGCATTTTTGGCAAATCCAGATAATTTATTATGTTTTTTTTTTAACAGTTATAGTGCCAGCTGTGGTCCAATCCTCTTTGTGGTCCAGTCCAAACTTTGCATGCTTGTTTAGAATCTCTTGTCGCATGTGCTCAGCAGGTTTTGTGAAGTTTTGAGTTTTCCTTTAGGCTTTATAGGATTTTGGGTAAATTTGGACAGGCCCCTTTTCTAACCAACCCCGTTATAGCTTCCCAAACGGTAAATTTAAATTTTTTTTGTTGTAATAATTATTGAGAGAGTCCAGAGAATTGTACTGCAGTGTTTTTTCCCAGATTGAGCTAGTTTGCAAAAGTAGGTTTTTTACATCTTCTTAATCATTTAACAAACGATTTGAGCAGTGGTTCTGGAGGCAAAGTTGTCCAGAATGAGGAGTTCTATCGTATGATAGGAATATTGTGCATATGTGCGATAAACCACGCAACGTACAATCCCTTGAAAAATGTGATATCGCCCTCCACTGGCCGATTTCGTTCAAATTTTCTTTCTTGGGGCTGTGAGTCAAACAGGCCCACCGAGTTTTGTTCCGATCGGCCTCCATTAACCTTGCCTAACAGGTGCATAAAATTCATCGGCCAGTGGCAGCCATGTTTTTGAGATACGCAATTGTCGTTTTAAACACTTGTGGCACTTTGGACCAAAACCGTACACACCAACACGCCACAAAGTGGTCAAGCTCTGAGATTTTTTTCATGTCGCCTCAGACTGAGCTTTTAGTTTGAGTGTTAGTTTAAGTCTAAGTTCGGCAGAGATATCTCATTCCATTCAGGGGTTATAAACTTTTTTCATAAAAGTGGCCTTGCCCCTTCCGAAAGTTTTGGCGCCCCTTTGCAACAGTGAGTCAAAAGTTAAAAATTTTATAGCTAATTATTGGTATTTACTCTTCAGGGAATCTTTCTACACTGGTTTGGTCTAGTTCACAAAAGTAGCTTTTTCAAAGAATGCGAAATACCTGAAAATTTCTCATGGCTCATGATTATGATCTGGCGTGAGCCAAGGATTCCAATAACATAAGACAATTGAGCCTGCGACTGACGGTTTAGGAGTTATGAATGATTTTGTACTTTTGATCGCTGTAGTGCCCCCGTCAGGCCAATTGGGGCGAGCCTTGGTCACAATGTAGACGGTGTGAGTACTACGATCCCTCCAAGTTTTAAGTCTCTATG
This sequence comes from Labeo rohita, assembly GCF_022985175.1. Classification (NCBI taxonomy): domain Eukaryota; kingdom Metazoa; phylum Chordata; class Actinopteri; order Cypriniformes; family Cyprinidae; genus Labeo; species Labeo rohita. The sequence goes on along the minus strand of NC_066878.1, from coordinate 638,667 downwards.
ACTTACAGTTTGGTCTGCACAATCAGTTTTACATGGAGATCGCTGATCCGTGACCAGTCTAACAATTACAATAGGGTTCCAGCGCTATGCGCTTGAACCCCTAACAAATAAATTTGCTTAACCAATTGATTTGTCCAAAGTACTGACAAGAACTGACAATATAATAGAAGCAGGCTCAAAAAAGGCCATGCAAAAAAGAATTTTTTTTTTCAGTTATATATACTTTTAATTTAGAGCTTTGTTTCTAACATGCTTCAAACTGACTACAAATATCCTTAACTTCCTTGAACTCACTTACTGAAAATAATTTCTGCTGCATTTACTTTACAAAATCATTTTAAACACCACAGAGTGTAAATTAAGACTATTCATCAGAGAACTTTTCTCAGACAGAATATGTTTCAAAGACTAGTGATCCAAACAGTGAATTTACCTTTCTCACTTTCTCACATTAAAATACATCCATCATGAATGGAAGTGAGTTTGGAGCAGATGGATTCATTCTCATGTTGTGTGTTACCTAAGGGTGAATGCTGCGCTGAAGGTGAGGTCAGTTTATTTACAGCGAGGACGAACTAGGCCATGTTGCTTTTTAAAGAGCACATGTGGTACATATGGCATGACCCGTGTGTAGTTGTGTGCGAGTCTGAAGGAGAACGAGAGAGGAGAGAGATATCAGATTTTCATCAATGGCCCATATCAGGGTGCTGTTGCAGGCATCGGTTTGCACTCAAGCAATTAGGGAGCAAATCCCCTCATGGTTTAACCATTAGAGCAAATGATGTGAACGTGATACCCGACACCACTGAACTGCTAGTGCACCCTCATTTTATTAGGTTCTATACAAATGCATCTTTACACAACAATGAATTATGTCAAACTAATGAATACAAGAGCTAGATTTCAAGTTTCAGACAGACCATAAAACAGGCAAAATATCTCTTGTGATTTCGGTCAGTTAACAACCTAAAAACCCAGCTAACAAAAAAAATCATAACATACACTTCTGTGCTAGTAATACCTATAGTGCAGTCACAGTAAAGTTTGAGTAAAACTGGACCACATTTGCCACATTAAACCGGTCATTATGTGAATTATCACTTCTACCTCTAATCAGCACAGGCCCGGTTCCAGAATCAAATCACTAAGGATGCTTGTGAAATTAGAGAATGTGCTTTAGCCTTAATAGTCTATTTTGACATTTCATATTTTTGTCCCGTCTATTGCTATGGTTATCACCTATATCAATCATTGCAATTTCGATCAGATTAATTTGCAGCGTGTGGCGGCTGCTCCTCTTGAAAACTATTTTAATTTACGTGCAGTTGTCACAACGAGTCCTACAATTAGAACTATGTTATTCTGGCATTAGCAATGTAGTTTACATATATAACTTTAATGAATTATGTTAAGAAACCATCCCCAGGAGCGTCCACCAACAAAAAGCAAGTTGTGTAATAGTCCATGAGGTTGCAAAGGACCCCAGAGTAACTTCTAAGCACCTAAAGGTCTTTCTCACATTGGCTAATGTTAATGTGCATGCCTCCACCATCAGAAGAACGCTGCACAACCATGGTGTGCATGGCAGGGTTGCAGGAAAAAAGCCACTGCTGTCTGCAGTTTGCTAAAGCTCATGTGGACAAGCCAGAGGACTACAGAAGAAATAATTGGTGGATGGATGAGACCAAAATAGAACTATTTTTTTGTTTTAAATGAGAAGCGTCATGTTTGGAGAGATGAAAAAACACTGCATTCCAGCATAAGAACGTTATCAGATCTATTAAAATGGTGGTGGTAATATCATTGTTTGGGCCTGTTTTGCTGCATCTGTGCCAGGACGGCTTGCCATCATTGATGGTACAATGAATTCTAAATTACACCAGCAAATTCTAAAGGAAAATGTCAGGACATCTGTCTGTGGACTAAGTCTCAAGAGAAAGTGGGTCATGCAACAAGACAATGACCCCAAGCGCACAAGTCAATTGGCTAAAGAATGGTTAAAGAAGAACAAAGTTAATGTTTTGGAACAGCCAAGTCAAAGTCTGGACCTTAATCCAATTGAAATGTTTTGGAAGGACCTGAAGCAAGTTTATAAGAGGGAAATCCACCAGCATGACAGAACTGAAGCAGTATTGTACTGAGAAATGGGCTAAAATTCATACAAGCCATTGTGCAGGACTGATCAACACTTACAAGTTTTGTTTGGATTCTCTTTGTCTGCTTTCAGGATTTGTGTGACAATTTGATGAAGTTTTGGCATATATTTATGCAGAAATATAGCACATTTTAAAGGGTTCACAATTTTTCAAGCAGCACTGTATACACTACCAGCCAAAAGTTTTTAAACAGTAGGTTTTTAATGTGTTTTTTTATGTCTCTTCTGCTCACCAAGCCAACATTTATTTGATCCAAAATACAACAAAAACAAAGTTTTTAAATATTTAAAATACATTTTTTATTTTAGTATATTTTAACTTTTTCCTGTGATTTCAAAGCTGAATTTTAGCATCATTATTCCAGTCACATGATTCTTCAGAAATCATTCAAATACTCTGATTTCCTGTTAAAAAAACATTATTATTATTATGTTGAGCAGATTTTTTTCAGGTTTCTTTGATGAATAGAAAGTTCAGAAAGTTCATCTGAAATAGAAATCTTTTGTAACATTACAAAACATTGTCTTTATAATCACTTTTGATCAATTTAAAGCATCCTTGCTAAATAAAAGTATTCATTTCTATAATTTTTGCCCCCTGTTAAAAAAATGAATAAATAAATAAAAATACTGACTCCAAGCTTTTTATTTCAGATAAATGCTGATCTTTGGATCTTTCTATTCATCAAAAAATCCTGAAAAAAAAATACTCAACTGTTTTAAATATTGACAATAATAATAATAATTTAAAAAAATGTTTCTTGAACAGCAAATCAGCACTGATTTCTGAAGGATCACGTGACACTGAAGACTGGAGTAATGATGCTAAAAATTTAGCTTTGATCACAGGAATAAATTACATTTTAAAATATATTCAAATAAAAAACAGCTATTTTAAATAGAAAAAAAATGAGCAGAAGAGACTTCAAAAAACACTGAAAATCTTACTGTCCAAAAACTTTTGACTGGTAATGTATATGCACTGTATTAAAGGAGAAGTCCACTTCCCAAAATTGACAGATAATGTGCTCACTCCCTTGTCATCCAAGATGTTCATGTCTTTCTTTCTTCCGCCATAAAGAAATTATGTTTTTTTGAGGGAAACATGTTGCCCCGATTTTGAACTTCCTAAATGCAGTTTAAATGCGGCTTAAAAACGATCCCAAATGCACTTGTAAATGATCCCAGCCAAGGAAGAAGGGTCTTATCTAGCAAAACGATCGGTGATTTTCATAAAGAAATGACAATTTATATACTTTTTAATGTAAAACACTCATCTTGTCTTGCTCTGCCTGAACTGTTTTTTTCCAGTTCATGACACTTAGGGTATGTCGAAAAACTCCTATCTCATGTTCTCCCTCAACTTCAAAATTATCTTATATCACTGTTTTACCTTTTTTGTTGAGGGTGTTTGATCTTCTTTGCATGTTCACTTTGCAATGTCCTGCAGCGATGTAGAATGATTTTGAAATGATTTTTTAAGTTGAGGGAGAAAATACGATTGGAGTTTTTAGACATACCCTAACTGTCTTGAGTCAGAATACACAGAGTTCAAGGAGAGTAAGACAAGACGAGCATTTGAGATTAAAAGTATTTAAATTGTATTTTTTTAATAAAAATAACCGATTGTTATGCGATAAGACTCTTCTTCCTCGGGTGGGATTGTTTACAACCGCATTTGGGATCGTTTGAAGCCGCACTTAAACTGCATTTTAGAAGTTCAAAATTGGGGCACCGTACCAGTCCATTATATGGAGAAAAATACTCAAATGTTCCCCTCAAAAAAATATATATATTTCTTTATGGCTGAAGAAAGAAAGACATGAACATTTTGGATGACAAGGGGATGAGTACATTATCTGTCAATTTTTGTTCTGGAAGTGGACTTCTCCTTTAATATTAACTTCTTGTTTATTTAACTGTTGTTTTAAATCAATATCTCATTTGCAAACTCCCTTCTGTCATCATTTACTCACCCTCATTTCATTTCAAAGCTGTATGCATTTCTTTCATCTGCTGATATTTTGAAAAATGTTACTAACCAAAACTTGCTCCCCATTGACTTCAATTGTATTTTTTGAAAGTGGAAATTCTTCAAAATATCCTCTTTTTTGTTGCACAGAAGAAAGAAACAACATGAGAGTAAGTAAACGATGAGAAAATAGTCAAATGGTAAGTCATAAATGACTGCATGTGTCATTTTCATCAATGAGAAACTACCTGACCACCACTGCCCTCTTCTGTCCGTAAGAGTAACTCTCTCATTGTGCTCATATTGTATGTGAGACTCAAACTCAGCATTTCAAAATAAAATGTCTTTATCTTCCTCAACTAGCTCCCTGAATTTAAGCTTCTTTATTTGTGCTAAGGAGGTTGTTTGCTGTCAGCTCAAAGTTGCAATTCCAGGATCAGCTGTATTTTTGTGAATAGATATGTTGAATTCCTATGCCTGCATTTCTCTTTCATTCTCTGCTTTGCTTTGACATTTGATTTGTCAGGGCTTGTGTTGAAGATGAGAGTTTATCATGAACAAAAATGAAAAGGATTTGGATCAGGCGTTGTTGGTTTTGACTGCAAACTATGCACTCTCTGATTAACTTAAGCTTGATAAAATGAAGCTCTCAAAGAGCTGTGCAATTTCAGTACTGAACAGTACCTATTTACTCACCCTTATGTCATAACAAACTTGATATTTTGCAACACCATTGTATAAAAAACATTTCCATTCATGTTCCACAGAAGAAACAAAGTCATACGGGTTTGGAAATTCAAGAGGGTGAGTAAACGATGACACAGTATTTTGGTTTAAGCTGCCGTTCCGCAAGTTATTTGTTTGCCAATGTGGCACTGTTAACAGATTGTTCGATTTTCAAATGAGGTTCAGATCAGTAATGCATTTGCTGGAAATTGCGAAACATTTTGATCATGAAGAAACTGTTTCTCTAGCCAACTCTTTGCTTTGGTTTCACTTGAAAGTGTCTATTTCAACAGTCGCCGTATCTCTTATCTTCATCTTCAAACTGGCTATACAGAAAATCACTCATCATCAGATCAGCCATCATATTTATCATTCTAATAATTACTGTTATCTTCAACACAATTTACAAAACACACTTTGGGGCTTTCCAGGTGCTGTTTACACAACTACTAATTAGGTTAAGTGGTTGGGAAAACTGGACATGTCTTTTTATGGTTAGTTTTCTACAGCCCGATGTTGGATTACCCAAGAAACATTTCCTCATAGTTTTAAGTCATACCTGTTAAAAGAATAATTTTGGTTTTAAATATTAAACAAACTTATAATGGCCTGTTGGCTGTCTGATATTAACAGTGCCAACCAAAGTATCTATCTAAACCAACATAATTGTCACATATCCGAACCCATATCTTTCTAATACCCTTTACCCTCCATTTAACTGTTTCTCAGATATCTTTGTCTTTTCATGGGAACATGCACATATGTGACAGCTGCAGAGTGGTAAGAATCAAAACAATTGCTTCAGTACAAGGACAAAACAAATGCTTCACTTTCATTCTCCACATAACAACACACAGTTGTTTTCAATCTAAATAGGTTCCAGTTAGAGCCAAAAATAACTTTACAGCCTAATGCCTAAAGTTCTTTTTATTTGTCTTCTTTAAAAAAAAACATCTATGCAGTGATGCTTTAAATACTTTTGCATTTCCTTTACAACTGTGAAATAATGAAGCTTCACTCAAAATAAAGATTCTTTTATCTAGAACCATTTTTGACTATATAGCAGGGTTGCCAGGTTTTCACAACAAAACCTATCCAATTTCTACTCAAAACCAGCCCAATTGTGTTTCGAGGGGGTTCTCCTGTTAAAAATCACATTCTATGGGTTAAAATCCAAGTTTTTTGGTAGGGTTCCCCTGGTAAAATTCACATTCCAGGGGCTAAATATCATGTTATTTGGGTCGCTTTAATCCGTGAGAAAACCCTGGACTTGGCAACACTACTATATAGGCAAGGCTCTACAGTGCAATTATTTCAGTCGCATTTGCGTGCATCTATGAAAAAATATTTAGGAGCACCAGTGCGACTCACCCAATGTGTTTGTGCTGAGGGGAGCTTCAAAGGTTTCTAAATGTGTTTGCAACATTTTATAATGTATCACAGACATATCTCACGAATCCTTTCAAAAGCAAAGTGTGAGAGAGTGTAAATAAGAGATTCATTGTGCAGTGTAGAAAGCTTTGTTGATTATAAGGGAAGTTTGTAAGACTGTGATGAACTAAGATGAGTCACAGCTTGTAATGTTTTTAAGGGAGTTTGCAAATGAGATATTGATTTAATGCAACAGTTAAATAAAGGCGGCTTCAAACGATCCCAAATGTGGTTGCAAACGATCCCAACCAAGGAAGAAGGGTCTTATCTAGCGAAACGATCGGTTATTTTCATTAAAAAATATATAATTTAAATACTTTTTAATCTCAAATGCTCGTTTTGTCTTGCTCTCCCAGAACTCTGTGTATTCTGGCTCAAGTCAGTTAGGGTACTTCGAAAAACTCCAATCGTATTTTCTCCCATAACTTCAAAAACCATCTTAAAATCATCCCACATCGCTGCAGAAGGACCGACCCAGTCTTTGCAAAGTGAACATGCAAAGAAGATCAAACACCCTTAACAAAAAATGTAAAACAGCAACATAGGACAATTTATGTAAAAAGTACATAAATTGTATTATTTTTATGAAAATAACCAATCGTTTTGCTAGATAAGACCCTTCTTCCTGGCTGGGATTGTTTACAACCGCATTTGGGATCGTTTGAAGCCGCATTTAAACTGCATTTTGGAAGTTCAAACTCGGGGCACCATATCAGTCCATTATATGGGGAAAAATGCTGAGATGTTTTCCTCAAAAAAAATAATTTCTTTATGGCTGAAGAAAGAAAGACATGAACATCTTGGATTACAAGGGGGTGAGTACATTATCTGTAAATCTTTGTTCTGGAAGTGGACTTCTCCTTTAAGTGACTTACATTTCTGACTGTAACACTATTGCCTGATTTTGCTCTATTTCTTCATCAAAAATAGTTTGAAACAAGTCACAACTGAGCCACTGCGCATCTCCATTCAATCAGAGAGATGTTTCGTTTATAAATGAACGTGCATTTTTAAACGAATCTAGTAAGTCAATGATTCAGTTAACCATTCATAAAGTCACTTGCTTTATTCCTGAATGAATCTGCTGTTTGAACGAATCAAATGAATAAATGATTCCATAACTAAATAAGTGACTGGCTGCCACCTACTGGCAGATTTAGTTTCATTTCTAAAGTTTCTTTTCAGTAATTTAAATGATTTAATATTTCTGTATTCAAAATTTAATATTTAAAACATTAATCTCAACAAGAATTTATGAATTTGATTGCACTCATCCCACTTCTTAGCCTCATTAAACATATGAAAAAACACCTACAAGCCACTTTTGTGTTCTTCTGTGCCACCTCTGTAGTACAAATTAATTTTGTTAATACTCTTATTCTACTTGTTCTTATTCTGTTGTTTTAATTAGAAATTGTAAAAAGCTTTGAATATATATATATATATATATATATTTTTTTTTTTTTTTTTTTTTTTTTTTTTTTTTACAAATTTTACATAAAAGATGACGTACTTTTAATAAAGTTAGAAAAATGCCATTACAAAGGTAAAAACAAAATTCTCCTGAAAATCACTTGAAAGCGTCAAATATCACCTCGTAATGGGAAGGCTAATTTTTGATCAGATTTTTTGATTATTGATTGGAAGGTGCTTCTGAAATTTTGACTTTGTTTTTTAAGTTAGGAGCACAAGTGCTCACCCAAAAATGAACATTTGCTGAGAATGTACTCACCCACAGAGTTTGTTTCTTCATCTAAGCAGATTTGGAGAAATGTATCATTCCATCACTTGGTCACCAATGGATGCTCTGCAGTGGATGGGTACCGTCAGAATGAGAGTCCAAACATCTGATAAAGCATCACAATAATCCAGAAGTAACCCACACAACTCCACACTATCATTTAAAGGGATAGTTCACCCAAAAATGAAGATTCTGTCATTAATTATTCACCTTCATGTCGTTCCAAACCTGTAGGATGTCATCTTCAGTACACAAATTAAGATATTATTGAGGAAATCTGAGAGCTTTCTGACCCTGCATAGACAGCATTGCAACTGACACGATCAAGGCCCAGAAAGGTGGTAAGAACATTGATAAAATAGCCCATGTGACATCAGTGGTTCTACCTTAATGTTATGAAGCTACGAGAATATTTTTGTGAGCAAAGAAAACAAAAGTAACAACTTTATTCAACCATTTCTAATCTCCCGTATCAGTCTTCAACACACATTCATGAGAGTACCATGACGCGTACATGTGCATTCCTCTGCTTGAAAACTTCAAATCATTGTTTCCAGCTAAAATACAAGTCCTCTATCCATAATATTGTTTTGGAAATAGAAACAAACTCATCTACATTTATGATGGCCTGAGGGTGAGTATATTTTGAGAAAATTTTCATTTTGGGTGAACTATTCCTATAAGAATAGTGCTATAAGAATAGAGTTCTTTACTGAACATTATGCAAAAACCTTTACTAAAACTTAAAAAGAAAACGTTCTCTACCATATTGGTTTCTTCAAGTATACACAAATAAGGAACTGTTTGGTTTGGAAAATATCTTGTTTTCATTTGTATGAGAAGAAAAAGCTCATGGTAATTATCTTTTCTTGAGAAATGAAAGTAATGACACATTTCATCAGTTTTATGAGATGCTTCTGACCTACAGACCTTCCAAGGAAGAGACAGGAAGGCAGTTGTGTGGAATTAATTTGAAGAGGTAGCTGTGAAAAACAAAAAGAAATTTACAGTGAGTAAAATAAATAAATATAAATTCACCGTGCCTTCTCTATCAACCTCTGTCAATTCCAGGTTAAAAATTAAAGGTTACAGTGGCTCTTGAAAACTTGTGGTATGTGACAAACTCGTGCCAAGATTTTTTTTTTTTTTGTAATGTGATCAAACTCACCTAACAACTTTTAATGTTATGGTTGTCATCATTCAAGGTAGATAAGCAAGATGGTGATGAGTTGACTGATGGTGAGTTCACAGACTCTTCTTGCCAAATATGAGTGCAACGAGAAATCATTGAGATGAAATTATAGGACAGATGAATACAAGATTACCAGAATCTTTCTCAGGAATCACATTTTCATAATTGATATTTTGCAATAGTTTTTCGTAGAACTTTCTAATAGGCCATTAATGTATTATTTTCAAAGTTTGTTAAATTTAACATTCTTTGTTAAATATCTGTAATGGAATAAAAACGACAAGAACCCAGTTAGGAGCAAAAATATAAAGTAACGTCTTTGAGGGGAAAAAACAGACATTTCAGCTTTTTTAATTAATGATTGAAGTTGTTTGGCTGTACAAACTAAATTCTAGAGTTGAAAACTCCAGTCTCCTGTAACATTGTTTCTTCTAAATTTTGACTTGTATTTATGTACTGTGGTATTTATGTCATAAAATATATTGTTCTGACTCAATTATCTGATTAATTACAGTGAAAACTGTCTCTATCTTCCTTGTATCTACATAGAGGAGGAACTGTTCGAAATATTTCGCTTTGGGAAAAAGCTCAGGCTAATCATCTTGAGAAATGGAAGTAAAGACATCAATTTTATGTTATGCTTCTGAGATAAATACAATAGAGGGTTTGGTCAATTACCCAGATGCGCGAACATATTGGCGATAATCGGATGTAAACAACAGCATCGATTGCACAATTAATGTACTACTAAGACGTTGTGCTAATTTATGCTGTCTAAACCAGGAAAAAACGTGTGGAAGCTGCTAACTGATATAGAAAATGACTTAGTAAGCAGGAAAGCACGCAATATTTTGACAAACTAAAATTAATAGGTGGTAAAGATACGTAGATGAGCAATAACAATAAAGATATTAGCCTAATATTATACCTAACTGATCGGAAATAATAACAAAAGCGAATGTTATCAAGATTCCTGCCATGGATATCCTGGTTTTGGCCAACCACAAACGCCTTTTGTTCCTCAGTTTTTTACGCCCTGCTCCTTGATTTGGCAATCTATAGTACTCCAAATGTTTTTTTCCTGTCCGACCGATTACAGCTCAAAGCATGACAATAACTGACCATTTTCAGGAACAATAATCAGCAAAATATGCGAGTTTCATTTGGTTCAGTGGCATTGTTTACCTTAAGTGTCGCCAATACGGCCAATTGATAACGCCTTGTGAAAACACTTTAAACAATCTTTCTGGATTCATTCAGTTCACTGTGCCTTTCTGTTAGCTTGTGTCCATAAATACTGTGGTAGTATATTTATGTACTAAAATATATAGTTCTGATTCCAAATTGCAAATGAATAAACGTGCATAAGTCCTAAATTATATGTATATTGCACTGCATCACTTCATATTCGCGAATTCCGTTGGCAACCACCAACAACCCACTGAGCAAACGACCTCCAGACGACGTCATTTCAACGTCTTTGTCGTAATATAGACCACCAACAAACTATATTAATTGGCGGAAGAATTGTTTTTTTACCTGAATAATTAAACGTATGTAAACATTTAAAACCATATTTTGGTAGCCGCCGTTTTATAACAGCAAGGGGCAAGGGGCATCATAAAAATCACAGTACATGTAACTCACGTTTTGTGATTTATTTCACGAATTCCTTCGAATGTAATTTCGTGCTCTTCTCTCACACTTCACTGTACAGCTACTAGACCCTCTCAAGTGAGTTTATGAACTTGGACAGCCTCCTCCTCGTTTTTGTGTAAACTCATCCTAAAGTCACTTCCCCGCCCCCGGCACTCAAAGTCAGTGCGCGGCGTGCGCGTCTCATTCTACCTGCTGAACGCGCACTGATTGAAGCATGGCCAAATCTCAGTCGAGACGCTGCTGCTTCTGCATAGCCGCTTTTTTGTGCATTGTTGCAATTATCTGCATATTCATAATTTTTGCCACCAAACAGAGATGCGCGTTTACGCACGCAGCTGTTTCTGCGGACTCTCTGATGTGCTCCGACGTTGGCAGGTAAGAAGACAGTCGCGTTATGCTAATTACGATCCGTACCTTAACCATTGAAAATATTATACTGAAGCAACACTTACTTTCAGTTCAATACAGTACAGCTGGGGTACAAGTTAAGACAGCTAAATTGCATGTCAGGTTACGGGAATTGTTTGCTGTCGGCACGGTTTGTTTAATATAAAGACGTAATGCTTTAAGTATCTCAAAAAGTGATTTACAATGCACAATATAACAATGTAGAGAGATAATCAGTTTAAGAGATTAGATAATGCAGCGTTGCACAGATGGTGACAGATGGTGAGTTTGGATACACTTGTACTTGATGGATCTAATAGATTTAGAATAACTAGAATTCTGACATATAAAAATGACAAAAAAAAGCCACATGCAATTTTGCTGACATATCATCATTAACATTCTGTGCATTCTGGGTCAAAATGTTTTCTGCAACCATTTAAACTCTGAGTGATGCTGTAAAACCATATCCAAGGTCTTTTGTTCTAAGAACTGATTAAACTGACAAGAGCCATGGCATTGGTGACAGCCAAGACCTCCTGCTAGTCAAAACTGGATGAACTAGCTTAACAAACCCCTATGGACAAGTCATGCTCTTAGATTGGCACATTTTTTATCCCTCGTCCACGTTTCCTGAAGTTTGTGCCAAACGTACAGAGTGTTTCCTTGTTCAGTTGTGTGAAGGCTTTTATGACTGCATTTCAAAGAACTTGGCTTTGGTGTTTCATCTGGGTCACAATTTAACCTGCGCTAAAAGGATAGAGAGAGGAGTTAGTTCGGTTTCCAGGCATATCCTGGATAGAGGAGGCATTTGTCCTCTTTTGGATTCATGTCATGAAATGCCTGGAACTCGTCAGACAAAGCAAAATCTGAATGTGAAAGAAGTAAAGAACATTGCGTCTCCACAGACACCGCGGTTACTCACAGTCTGGTACATCAGCATATAACAGAGGTTTCTCACTTGCTTGCATCATATAAAAGGGAGATTTTTTTGTGTCTTGCATGAGTGTCATGCTGATGACATAAGACAAGACATGCACAGCCATTGACACATCTTAATGAAAGTTATTTTTCAGTATTCAACCCCTAAAAGCAAATACTTTTTTGGTGGCTCATTCAGACCACAACTTGTGTTGTCATCAAAGCTCTGTAAATACTGGTCACAGACACTGAGATTTACTTTCAATTTCACCAAGCTGATTACTCACAAAAAAACTCCCACAGATCTTGTTTTCTGTTCATATCAAGTCTTATATTGACGTAACAAAGTGGTTAGGTTAAAAAACGTACTTTTTAAAATTATTCTTTACCTTAACACATTACATTGTTTATTCAGACTGATTCGGCACAAGAGGCAGGATGTATCGCATGAACCAATCACAGCCAGTTATATGCAATCATACATGCAATACATGACTTTCCCACGTTGATTCTCAAATACCCCTCACCAAATTCACTGCATGCTTTAGGGGGTCTGTTAAAACAGGACAGGCTCAGGGGAGGCAAGAGAGACGCGGACTCCCGCTGTAGCTATTTTGGATGGAAAAACATGTGCCTGCTTGGTGCAGACTTTAACAACTTCATATCTAAAATGTATCTCAACTTTGTTTCAGTTGTCTTTTCTAAATAATCTGAGAAAACAATTGAATTCATATTAAAATCTCTAACCACAACCCCCATCTGGTTATGTCCCCCCTAAAAATTTAATTGCAAGCAACTCTGTTTATTGTAAATAATGTAATGGACACATACTTATACTTACTTGTGTAAGAAGTAAAACAATATAAAACGCAAAAAAGCATTTTATTTCAGAAATGCTTTGAGTCCCCCTTCCTGTGCCTCACAGTGGTTTGGTCCACTGCCTGCTTTCCCCCTTTACTGATACACAACACACACAAGTCCAGCGGGAGAGGGCAAAGTTCTAAAGTAGTTATGTGTGAATAACTAGGCTATTTTATTTACTTTAAACATCGGATGAAGTGATGCTTTATCTTTAATACGGATGATGTTGGATCATTATTAAATTAGTCATGACAAAAAAAAATGATATCTGATGTATTTTTCAATGAGCGATTATGAGGCTGTCAAGCTTAGCTTAGCTTGTCACCCACTACAACTAACATGGCAATATGCTTGTGTGTGAACTGATATTAGGCTAATATTGTAAACCTACCGATGTGTTGGGTTTTGCTCAGTATGATGTTAAAGGGGTCACCGGATGCTAAGTTCTCTTTTACATGTTGTTTGAACATTAATGTGTGTTGGCAGTGTATGTACAAATCTACCCTATAATGATAAAAATCCATGCAGTGGTTTTTAATTAATCTGTAAAAATAATATTTCCTTTTTCAAATCGAGCCGTTCTCAGATGCCTGTCGGTGTGGCGTCACACCCACAGAGGCCGCTCCCATGATAGTTGATTGACATGAGCGTTTTAGCTCAGATCAGCTGTAACAGTCCGCCCTCTTTGTTTCGATGCCGGAGCAGGGATGTAAGTTAGACAAGAATTGAGCGATTGAGGTGTTGTGTTGCTGGATGTAATAATTAACATAGTGGTCGTCATTTACGTCCGACATCTGAGCTGCTGAAGATGCAGTAGAGTACGTTTGTTTGTGAAGGGAATGCGCCTCTCGATCTACATATAGCCGTCTGTGTCCATCTATGTTCACTTACAGCAGAAGTGAGTATAAGGGTTTTTTTATGAATCTTTGCGATCGCTTTTCCTAATAAAGTGCTAGTTAGCAAGTTTAGTGGCTAAATGCGGCTAAAGTAAACAGGCTTGTCGCTCCACAGTGAGAAGAGAGGGGCGGGGCGAGCAGAGCTCATTTGCATTTAAACCAGCCTTGACCAGAATGGGATGATTTTTTGCAGAGCTGATTTTGGCAAGGTAAAAAGAGTGTTGTTTTACACAACCATTGAGAATTTTTAACTAAAGTATATTATAGACTTTTCATTAAGACCCTTGTTACACCTGGCTCAAAGATGTAACATTAAGGGAGACAACACGGCGGAATAACTTAAAACATAATATTTATTACAACAAAATTAACCAAAATAACATAATCAGGACATCAGTATCAGTAGATTCGATCAGGGTGAAATGCAAATGAAGGGATGCACAATGAAGTGTGGTCAGCGCTAGTGAATGAATGCAAAACAAAACATAATGTCACAAATTGGAGCAAACTGCCCACGCAAACTCTGGCAAACTGCCCACGCGTCAGCGGGAGCAGCAGCAGCAAATCATATAAACTTGTGGAAACTGGGCATCCGATGACCCCTTTAAGTGGTAGATCAGTGGGCTTGCTGCAGTTTAATATCTAAATAAAAGACATGCTCAGTCCCAGAAGAAACCTAAATATGTGGAGGACGCAGAATAATTCAGTAATTATAATATGACCACGTGGTAAACCTATGAACCTAACTATTTAAACACGGTCTCCATGCTATGTACACATGCGGTGTACACATATCTATCCTTGCAAGTACAATTTTGGATGTATTACTGTGTCCCCTTCCATAATTGCTCTTGAGCAATTTTATGTTTATTGTCTCCCCCACCCCCCCCCCTACTGTTTGATGAAATTTACGCCCTCATACTGTTGAGATCAGAAGGGTAATGAGAAACATCTGCAAAGCATGATTCATTATTCATTTAACAAAGAACACACAACTTACAATAAAGGAATATACACAATTTGTCAGAAAGCAAAAAATATGCATAGTATATAATCTTAAAGTAGAGTTTTTTTATTTACTTGTGGAAGAGGTTAGTCTTCAGCTGTTGCAAGTATCATTGCCTACATAGTTCAACAATTTGGTGTTTCCTGAAACCATAATTTAAATGAAACTCATCGCCATGGTACGTGGTTTGAACTACAGCGTTCAACTTGTGGTTGGAAGCGTAGTTTGTTAATGTGGCCTTAAAAAAATCCCGTAAACAGTAAGCAAGCCAACATACAGTACAGTTGCAGTGAGGAACATGAAGAGTGAAGGTTGTGGAACAACAGGTCTCCCCTTGATCAGACAATAACTGGCATTTGTAAGAATGGAATTTCCACTCCATTTGTTCTCCTTGTTATCTAGGACAGAAAACTAAAGTATCAAAGGGAAATTTTAGATTTCTTTCCTATGGGAAACTCTTTGTATTGACTTGTGTTGTAAAAGTTGCTGTATAAAGTTACTGTAACACTGACCTAATCTTTAATCTCAACTTTTTAAATATAACAACAAACACTGAATTGTTGACTTCAAAAATGCACATACCGTCACAATCTGATAATATGCTTTCAAAGACTATTCATTTTTGTGAATATGAGAGATACATCATTATGTGATTGATGGTCATTGTTGTATCACTTAACATTGGTATAAAGACTGTGGCATTCTATAAGCAGTTTTCTCATGTTTCAGATGGTTAATTTATTAAAGATCTCACATTTCCTTTTATCAGTTGAGGACATCCTGTGAAATCAGACATTTGAGATCATCCCTTGTGGTATATTACTCTATTATTTCAAAATCACTACTGCGTGCAGAGACACAGCCACCCATATATTGCTTAAAATACAAGAGCGTGCAAAAACTTATCTTCTAGAAAGCAAGAATTTTCTGAATTCTGCTCCAATTGTGTATGTGTATGTGTGTGTGTGTGTGTGAACTCTTTAAGGTTCACTGAGCTCTCGGGTGTCCCTTCTACTCTGGCTCAGACTTGCCTCAAGATTCTCATTTTTCATACTGACAAAAACACATAAAGAAACAGTGATGTGTCCGCAGCAAATGTGTTTGTGAATGTGACACATACCCCAAAGCCCAGTGTTTTTAGTGTTGTGAGTTTTTTAAAAACACTTGAATGCAGAGATCATTTTAAGACTGACAAATATTACAATTTTCAAAATAAAATCAAAGGAAATATATATGTTGTATAACAACCTAAGCTCATTTCTTCTTATATTCCCATTATTGAAATATTAAAAAAATTCATTCTCAGTATTTAATGCTCAAAATTATAACTTAAAGGATAAGTTCAGTTCTAGAATAAAAATTTCCTGATGTTTTACACACCCCCATGTCATCCAAGATGTTAATATCTTTCTTTCTTCAGTCGAAAAGAAATTAAGGTTTTTGAGGAAAACATTCCAGGATTTTTCTCCATATAATGGACTATAATGGGTTCAAGTTTCAAATTGCAGTTTCAATGCAGCTTCAGCAGGAATAAGGGTCTTGTCTAGCAAAACGATCTGTCATTTAAAAAAAAAAAAAAGAACACTTATTCCATTCCATTACAATATTTAATTACATAATGCGTGAGGTCTTGCTAGTGCAAGATAAGCATTTGTGGTTAAAAAGTATATACCTTTTTTTTTTATTTTTAGAAAATGACCGATCGTTTCGCTAGATAAGACCGTTATTCCTCAGCTGGGATCGTGTAGAGCCCTTTGAAGCTGCATTGAAACTGCAGTTTGGACCTTCAAACTGTTGGCTCCTATTGAAGTCCATTATACTGAGAAAAATCCTGGAATGTTTTTTCAAAAACCTTAAATTTTGAGGTGAAAATGACTGATCTTTACATGAGGTTGAGCCATTTTAACTTTGCACTGAACATTGCACTAGTCAAAGTTGTAACCCAGTGTTAAATTTCAGAGATATTTCTACTGTTCACAGGGACATGCTGCTTCAGGGGGGGCTCAGCGGTGGACGCAGCCATCGCAGCTCTGCTTTGCACTAGTTTAGTCAACCCACAGAGCATGGGCTTGGGTGGGGGATCCATCTTTACCATTATGGACAAAACAGGTATGTCTATGTATAAGCACAAAAAGCACTACACAAGTAAATGAAAATGAGTCATATTATAGTCGTATTATATAATCATATTATAGTTTGTTTTGGCCTTGTGTTCGAGATGATGTAAAGTCAAGTCAAGTCAAGTCACCATTATTTATATACCGCTTTTAACAATACACAATTGTGACAAAGCGGCTGTACAGTATTAAATAGGAAATAGTGCATCAATAATGCAAAAGGGCAACAGTAAACACTCAATTTTCAGGTAAGTGCAGTTGATCATTGGATTCAATGATGTCATCATTGATGATGTCGTAAAGTCAAAGTTTCTTTATTCCCCTTTACATAAACAATTCAAAACACGTCATTCACTATATTTTGACTATGAATCATTGTACACGTCTGATCCAGTTTTTATTAGTACAGCTGAAAAATTATGAAAAGGTGGATTAACCTGTTAGTTTAATGTTTAAACAGTGTTCTTTAAAGAGCCAAAAAAAAAATAGTGAGGATAGATAACGCTGTTTTGAAATAAAAATCTGCATAAACCCAACAAGAGTCCTCTGTTTTTCAAGGCAATGTGAAAATCATCAGCTCAAGAGAAACAGTCCCAAAAGGTGTCCAAAAGGATCTGCTGTACAAGTGTCCGAAAACCACTCCATTTGCTCTAGGTAAAGCTCTTCTACATGAAAACATGAAAATATGTCTCATTTAGACAGGTTCAAGGGTTAGTTCACCCACTCTTGTGAACGTGCATCCACAAGTAACACAGTAGAGGTGAAAATGTGGAATAAAGTCGCTATTTTTGGTTTTGTTTGCGCACAAAAACTATTCTCGTAGCTTTGTAACCTTTCATTTTAGAAAAGTTCACCCAACATTTACATCATGTATTCAGCCCTAATGTCACATTATTTCCTTTCTTCCATTAAAAGCAATGGTGTTTTTTTTTGCAGTTCAGCTGTAAACAGTTGAGGTCAAAAGTTTTCATCCTCATTTCAGAATCAATAAAAATGTTAATTATTTTACCAAAACAAAAGGGATCATACAACATGTATGTTATTTTTTTAGTACTGACCTGAATAAAATATTTCACATAAAAGATGTTTACATATAGTCCACAAAAGAAAATAATAATTGAGTTTATAAAAATAACCCGGTTCAAAAGTTCATATCTCCCTGATTCTTAATACTGTGTTGTAACCTTAATGTTCCACAGTTGTGTTTTTTGTTTAGTGATAGTTGTTCATGAGTCCCTTGTTTGTTCTGAACAGTTAAACTGCCTGCTGATCTTCAGGATAATCCTTAAGCTCCCACAAATGTTTTGGTGTCCAGTATTTTTGTGTATTTGAACCCTTTCCAACAATGACTGTATGACTTTGAGATCCATCTTTTCACACTGAGGACAACTGAGGGACTCATATGCAACTATTACAGAAGGTTCAAATGCTCACTGATGCTCCAGAAGGAAAAACCATGCATTAAGAGCTGGGGAAAACTTTTGAACAGAATGGAGAATGTACATTATTCTTATTTTGCCTAAATATCATATCTTTTTCATTTAGTACTGCCCTTCAGAAGCTACAGCAGACATGTTTCCCAGAAGACAAAATAAGTTAAATTTACCATTTTACCTTTCAGGAGCATCATTGAGTGTTTGAACCTTCTGTAATAGTTGCATATGAGTCCCTCAGTTGTCCTCAGTGTGAAAAGATGGATCTCAAAGTCATACAGTCATTGTTGGAAAGGGTTCGAATACACAAAAATGCTGGAAAACCAATGAATTTGTGGGATCTGAAGGATTTTTCTGAAGAACAGCAGACAGTTTAACAGTTTAACAAACAAGAACTCATGAACAACTATCACTTAAAAAAAAAAAAAAAAAAAAAAAAAAAAAAAAAAACAGCTGTGGATCATTTATGTAACAACACAGTATTAAGAATCAAGGGGATGTAATTTTTTTAACATGGTAATTTTTATAAACTCAACTAATATTTTTTTCTTGTGCATTATGTGAACATTTTTACGTGAAATATCTTAATCAGGTCAGTACTTAATAAACAATAATATGCATTTTGTATGATCCCTCTCATTCTGGTCAAATAAATAGCATTTTTATTGATTCTTAAAGGGGGTTGTAAACATTTGATCTCAACTGTAAATCACCATCCACTTTCCTTGTATTTTCCTTGAAAAACAAACTTGGACTTTCTGCTTTTGCCTTTTATGGAAGATGAAAATAAATGGCATGAGAAAACGATGACATTTTTTCCCATAAACATGCATTTGGAAATATACAAAGTACAATGGGGCATTGTTTGTAGGATAGGGGAATTTTGTCTTAAGGGGAATTTAGTACTGAAGTTGACTTGTTTTGCTTGTTTCTTTTTTTTTTTTTAATGTACTTCCTGGACAGTTCAAATGCCATTCTGACTGATTATAGTCACTACTGCCAAACATATTTACCCAAACTCTGTGCAGCTGCCTAAATGTTCACACGCTGTTCATATGTAAAAATGCAACTCTGATTATGACTGTTTTTATGTAATATTTTTACTTCTTAGATAAGAGATTAATTTTTTTGTCTTCCTCAAAGCATACGTTTGTAATTTGGAAAAGAAAGAAACTCACTGTGTTGTTCTTTGTAATGCAGTAACGTCCACTGAAAACAAAACGAAAGCTTTTTGTAGCTGGGAATAATCTGATTTGGCAGTGTATACAGTGTTTCTTTAAAAGTGCTTTTCTTTTTTTGTTGTTTTAGACCAGTATTACTCAAGACTTTAAATTTGTCTTTCCTTTCCTTGTCCATACTTAAGGTTAGGGATTTAAATAGTGGCCTAACCCTAATATTTAACATTGGTAGATACCTAACAGCGTAGCAACACCCTGACAAACACACACACAGAATTGTGGCAGTACATTTTGCATGGGCAAGCTTTATATAGATCTTCAGAAAATTAAGAAAAAAGTTTAGATCTAGAAAGTATGACACATACAATATCTATTATTAATGCATTTATTTAATCAAAAATTCAGTAAAAGCAGTAATATAGTGAAATATTACAACCAATATTGGTTTGTTGGCACCTCACAGGAAGTCACTGGATAGGTGTACCAGGAGAACTCCGCGGCTATGAAACAGCTCACCAGTTGTATGGAAAGCTGCCCTGGGCCAAACTATTCGAGCCCTCCATCAAGCTGGCAAGAGAGGGCTTCCCCATGCCAGCCTACCTCACTTATTTCTTGCAGAAAGATATAATTAAAAATCTGGTGAACGGCACTGAACTTTGGTAATGTATCTACTCCAAACAAACCCATACACACTAACTTGTACATCACCGTTTGTTATGACTGCCATCGCAATGTAATAGTTTATTTAAGGCACAAGTATGATGAACCTTGACGAGCATTCCTAAAGATCAATGTCAAAGAAGTAGGTTACGACTTAGCCGCAGGCTAACCGCGGGAAATATAAGACCTCCTTCATTGTTGGGTAATAAGAAACTTTCTACAGCATGAATTGAAAGCAGCATTGATCCTATCTCCAGTTTTTTATTAAATAACATTTTGTTTGTTGTAAAACATAATTTGCTAAATTACATACTATAACTCACTACATATGTATGTATATAGAGTATATGTGACCCTGGACCACAAAACCAGTCATAAGGGTCAATTTTTTTAAATTGAGATTTATACATTGTCTGAAAGCTTAATAAATAAGCTTTCCATTGTTTGTTAGGATATGACAATATTTGGCTGAGATACAACTATTTGAAAATCTAAAATTTAAGAGTGCAAAAATATTCAAATACTGAGAAAATCGCCTTTGAAGTTCTTAGCAATGCATATTACTAATCAAAAATTAAGTTTTGATATATTTATGGTAGGAAAGTTAGTACAGTAGGACAAAAGTCCTAATGATTTTTGGCATAAAAGAAAAATTAATCATTTTGACCCATACAGTGTGTTTTTGGCTACTGCTACAAATATACCCGTGCTACTTAAGACTGGTTTTGTGCTCCAGGGTCACATATATAATAATGTTAACATTTACTAAATTTTTCCATTTAAAACAAATGCTGTTCTAACTTTGTAATCATCAAATAATTATGGAAAAGACATTTAAAACAAGAATATTAAACAGCACTAAATTCCGCATTTGTAGCACATGAATTATAAACTAAATGTAGACATTTAATTTTAAAATATTACATAAAATGTAAAAGTAGTGGACAGTATTATTGTTTTTACTGTATTTTTGCTTTTTTTATGCATGTATATACAGTATATGTGACCCTGGACCACAAAACCAGTCATAAGGGTCAATTTTTTTTAATTGAGATTTATACATCATCTGAAAGCTACATAAATAAGCTTTCAGTTGTTTGTTAGGGTAGGTACAACTATTTGATACAACTATTTGAAAATCTAAAATCTGAGGGTGGAAAAAACATTAAAATACTGTGAAGCAAAATAATATTTTTATTGTATTTTTGCTCAAATTAATGCATCTCTTGAACATTGGAGTCTAATTTATATAAATATAAATTAGATAAATAATAAATATTATATAAACATATCTCAGTGAAATTTATCGATACATATTTGAATTTTTTCTGACTTTTTTTCAAGTTTACATCTCGCAATTCTGACTTTTTTCTCAGAATTGCATGATATAAACTCACAATTGCAAGTTGCAAGTTAAAGTCCAGTTCTGACGGGGGAAAAAGACATGTTTTCAGAATTGCAAGTTTAAATCTCAATTGTGAGTTATAAAGTCAAAATTGCAAATATAAATTTGCAATTCTTAGAAAGAAGACACAATTGCGAGATACAAATGTGCTGTTCTGAGAGTTTATATCTTGCAATTCTGACTTTATTTTTCAGAATTTAGTTTAAATCTCACAATTCTGAGTTTTTTTCTCACAGTTGCAGGTTTATATCACACAATACTGAGATAAAAGTCAGAATTGTAAGATTTAAAATGACTTTTTTTATTCAGTTTCTAATTTCCATATAAATGACACCATTTTAATCGAAACATTTTAGAATTTTTTTGTATTTATTTTATTTGTAGATTTAAATACATTTTAAATTTATTGATGTATTTTTTTTAATTATTGTTATTTTGGAGTAATATATGACCCAAATCTTGTTCTCTGCAAGATTCATCAGATTTTGTTTCACTTGGTCTGGCTTGTTACTTGCTTTCTGTCTGCTTTTTTAAGCTTATATCTTTGTATATGTTCTCCAGTGAACTGTTCTACAAGGACAAGACATATTTACACCCAAGGGACACTCTTAAATTCCCTAAGCTGGCAGAAACCATGGAAACTATCGCTAAAGAAGGAGCCGATGCTTTTTACACTGGAAAAATCGCCTTTGACTTGATACAGGATGTACAAGAGAGAAGTACTAACTGTTTGTATATAAATGGCATACGCTGTAATCAGAACAGATAAAGTGTTTCCGAAATACACCGGGCTTTTTTGGCAGGTGTGCTTATTTACACAGCTTACTTTTGTTTTTCCAGATGGAATGTTATCATTAGAAGATCTGCGCGGTTTTTTGGTCAGAGTCAGTGACGCATGGACAGTCAAAATTGGGGAATACACAATGCACTTCCCTCCTCCACCAGCAGGGGGAGCGATACTCAGCTTTATCCTCCAACTAATGCATGGTAGGAGTAGATCACTAAAGAAAAACTGTGCCAGCTATACTGAATCACTTATAAATTTGCTTGTGAATATTACACCTCCCTTTGTTTTTCTTAGGGTTTGGGCTTTCTTCAGCCTCCAACCAAGGGGACCAGAAAACCTTGACTTTGCATCGGTTCCTTGAGGCGGTTAAGTTTGCGAACGGACAAAAGCGCAACCTCAAAGACCCCCATGTCCACTCTAGAGAATCTAGAGATGTATGGATGCAGCTTCATTTAACATACTGTGGTGTTTGGGCTCATGTTAAAATCAAAATGACATTATTTCCAGCTTTGAACATCCATCTAAAAATTACACAACATCAGAGTTTCTCATGTGCTTCATTTTGTTATATTTGCTGTTTTTGGCAGTAGTAAGCATAATATCAATAGACAATAAGCGTAGGGTTGAGTAAATACTATAAAAGGCCGGATGTTATTTTTCATGAAGGCCACACAAATGCAAGCAATTAATGTCTGAAATGAAATCAAAATATTAGTTAACAAAGCATACGTTCAAAGCAATAGGCTAAATAATTCCACACCTGGCACAAAAAAAAAAAATGAAAAATGCAAATAATGTTCAGACTAAACTGAATTAAATAATCTGGGAAGTTATTATACTAGATTTATTCATGTTTTTCTGGTGCCCTGTGAATGCAGATGGAATACATCAAAGATGAGAAGTTCATTGAGAATATCAGGGCTTTGATCACCAACGACTCCACGCACGGCGCGTCTTACTACAACATCACGCCGTCAGTCGACCGCTTTGGCACCACGCATGTTTCAGTGATGGCAGCAGATGGCACTGCTGTGTCAGTCACCAGTACCATCAACCAAATGTGAGACACATTTATGGCATATGCTCTGTTACAAATCCTGGTAGAAATTATATGTTTTAAAATTTAAAGGGATAGTATGGGAATATATACATGCTGTATGTATATACAGTTGAGGTCAAAAGTTTACATACACCTTGCAGAATCTGTAAGATGTTAGTTATTTTGCCAAAATAAGAGGGATCATACAAAATGTATGTTATTTTTTATTTAGGACTGACCTGAATATGATATTTCACATAAAAAAAAAGTTAGTCTCCACAAGAGAAAATAATAGTTGAATTTATAAAAATGACCCTGTTTGAAAGTTTAAATACACTTGATTCTTAACACTGTTGTTACCTGAATGATCCACAGCTGTTTTTGTTTGTTTTGTTTAGTGATAGTTTTTCATGAGTCCCTTGTTTGTCCTGAGCAGTTAAACTGCCCGCTGTTCTTCATTTCCAACAATGACTGTATGATTTTGAGATCCATCTTTTCACACCGAAGACAACCGAGGGACTCATATGCAACTATTCCAGAAGATTCAAATGCTCACTGATGCTCCAGAAGGAAAAACCATGCATTAAAAACCAGGGGTATAAACTTATAGAATAGAATGAAGATGTGTTCTTTTTTTTTTTGCCTAAATATTTTTTTTATTTCATTTAGTACTGCCCTTCAGAACTGCAGAAAATAGTTACATGCTTCCCAGAAGACAAAATAAGTTCAATTTACCCTGATCTTCAAATTCAAAAAGTTTTTACCCCCTGGCTCTTAATGCAGGTTTTCTCCTTCTGGGGCGTCAGTGAGTGTTTGAACCTTCTATAATGGTTGCATATGAGTCCCTCAGTTGTCCTCAGTGTGAAAAGATGGATTTTAAAATCATACAGTCATTGTTGTAAAGAGCTCAAATACACAAAAAAACAAAAAAAAAGAATTTGTGGAACCTGAAGGATTTTTCTGAACAACAGAGGGCAGTTTAACTGTTTAGGACAAACAAGGGACTAATGAAAAATGAGTAAGTGTCTTTTATGTGAAATATCTTATTCAGGTCAGTACTAAATAAAAAATAACATGAATTTTGTATGATCCCTCTTATTTTGATCAAGTAATTAACATTTTGTAGATTCTGCAAAGTGTATGTAAACTTTTGACCTCAACTGTACACACACACAAAAATACTACTACTGGTCAGTAAAAACTACTATTTTTATATCTTTTGTCTTCAGGTTTGGGTCGACTGTTTACTCTCCTAAAACGGGTATCATCCTCAACAACGAGCTAGCTGACTTCTGCGGCCGAGCAGATTCTGTCACACCAGGTAAAGATCCTTCACCAAATATCTTACATTTTGCATGTCTTGAAACTTCCTGTCATCAAGCTTGTTTTTTTTTTTTCTCTCCAGGTGAGCAGCCTCCTTCCTCCATGGCTCCTACCATCCTCCAGTCCCAGAAGAAGACTCTGGTGATTGGTGGATCAGGAGGAAGTTACATCACCACAGCCATGGCCCTGGTTAGTCAAACGCTGTTTGAAATTAAACAAGTTATTGGTGTTAATAATGTTTAGCCTATTTGAAAATAATAATTTTCTCCACCTCTCCTCACTGAATATTACATTTCTCTTAAAAAATACTCAGAATCCAATCAGTATTGACTTTAAAATTATATTTTTGTTAAAGTACTTACATGTACGTACGCTGCCGTCTGTGTTGCCAAGTCTGCGTTTTTTCCCACATCCCCAATAGTGCTATATTTAGCCCCTGGAATGCAAACTGTACCAGGGGAACCCCGCCAAAAAGCTGTATTTCACCCCCCGGCGTGCATTTTTTACTGGAGGATCCTCCTCGAAACACGACTGGGCTAGTTTTGAGTAGCAGTTAGGCGGGTTTTGCTGTGAAAACCTGGCAACCCTGATTTTCAGATCAAGATTTTTAATGTTTTTTAAGTCTTTTCTGCTCATCAAGGCTGTGCTTATTTGATTAAAAATACAGAAAAAACAGCAATACTGTGAAATATTATTGCAATTTAATTTTAAAAAAAAGGACATAGGTCCTTAGTGGACAAAAATGTCCATGTCAACAAATAAAATTTGAAGCTAGGGAGCACAGACTTAAGTTTGGTCTCATTTTAAAGACGACCCATGGCAGATTATTGTTGATGTAAAAAAAGATTAAAAAGTAAAACCAGCTAAAAAATTACAGAGGTTTAAGTTTATGACAATGCTTAATGAACAATATTTTATAAAACATGTTGAACTCTAAACTTGCTAGAAAATCAAAGCCATAAATCTAAACAAGTTGTGTTCCAAATTTGAAGTTGATATCTCAAAAAATTAGCTTTGAGGAAGATTTTGTTTGGGCGCAGTAACAGATTTTCCCCATTAGATGCCAGCAAAACTGTACTGGTGCACACAGTGGTTGGATTTGTGATTTGCAGTAGAGTTTTTCTCTCTCAAATATTACAAGAACACACACATTTTTTTATGACACACATACAAACCACAGTCTGACATCCATACAAACACACCCATACAATTATAGCTGCATTATTTATCCAATTCTCTATAATATCTTTTCTCTATAATATCTAATATCAAATCTGGGGGAAAAAATGGCAATATCTGGTAAAAAATGGTAAAAAAAATAATAAATAATAATTTTGAAGCCTTGCCAACAAAATGAAAATCTATTAATAAAAATTGTTTTAATTGTTTTAATGGGTTTCAATTTTTGGGAACTATTTTTTGTACCTAGTGCAAAAAAGATTTATTAAAGGAAACAGGGGTGAAATAGTAAAATTCCATTAAAAATACACACCTGTGCAAAAATTTATGCACCTGGCAATAAACCAGGCAACATGATAAAAAAAAAAAAAATGAAAAGGACATAAATGTCCAAAAGGTCACACAAGGGCTAATATACTTTAAAATAGAATTTATTCCTGTGATGCAAAGCTGAATTTTCAGCATCATTGCTCCAATCAATGATTCAGAAATCATTCTAATATGCTGATTTATTATCAATGTTAAAAAGAGTTGTACTGCTTAATTTTTTTTTTTTTTGGAACCTGTGATACTTTTTTCAGGATCCTTTGATGATAAATTATTAACAGCATTTATTTAAAATAGAAATCTTTTGTTGCCATATAAACTACCCTTTAAAGTTTGGAGGCAGTCACTTTTTTTTCTCTGAATGAAATTAACACTTTTATTCAGATTTCTATTTTGAATAAATGCTGTTCTTTTTAACTTTTTATTCATCAAAGAATCCTGAAACAGTATCACAGGTTACAAAAAAAAACATTAAGCAGCACAATATTTCCAACACTGATAATAAATCAGCATTTTAGAATGATTCCTGAAAAATCATGTGACACTGAAGACTGGAGTAATGGCTGATGAAAATTCAGGTTTGCATACGTTCATTTCACAGAAATAAATGATATATACCAGTGTTTTAAACTAGAAAACTTATTTTAAATTGCAATAATATTTCATAATATTATTTTTTTTTTTCAGTTTTTTTGACTTCTTAAAAAACATCAAAAATCTTACTGATCCCAAACTTTTGAACGACAGTGTATCTTCCAGTAAACAAAGTTACTTGAGCTATAAAATTGTCTCATACAGTCTATAAATATTTTATATGTGTAATCAAATGATTTCCTGTGGTAACGGACAGCATCCCACAGTACAATAAAGAAATATCCTGTTGAAAAAAACGAATTTAGTTTAATAATTATATATACATTTTTAAAAGCATTTTAAACATCTATTTGAACTACTACTTTGATTGTATTTTATTTACCAACATTTTCTCTTTACTGTCAATTTTTTTGTTTTGTAATCTTTTATTAAAATATAATAATGTCAGTTTCAAAAAAGTCTGTCAATATTAACTTCAAAATATATTTTTAAAGAAATTTCAAGGATTGTTCAGTAAAAATATTACTTGAGCTATAAAATTGTCTCAGTCATCCATTCATACATATACTAAACGATGCACTAAAATTGATTGTCTGGGATAGTCCACAAAATGCCACAGATGTACTACAGAGAGATCCTGCTGAAAAGGACCAAATTTAGTTTAATTGTTGTATTAAAATCTGTATTAAAACAATTTCATTAAATATAAAATTGTCTGCGTTAATGAACATCCCCTCGTTCTTTTCCTATTTCAGTCCATTATGAACCACTTGTGGTTTGGGATGAACCTTACCGAATCTATCGCTGCTAAAATAGTATTTGTGGACTCCAGCAACAATGTCCAATTTGAGGATGGATACAACAAAGTAAGTATTACTAATATTACGAGGTCACCATGAATCACAATCCCATAATTGCCTGTTGTTAGTGTGGCTGAACTGATTGTAATTGCTCTTACCTCCTCTTGAAATGCCCCCGTCACTGATTATAATCATTTTATCAAACAAGTAATCAAAGTGTACTTTTAAGTAGTTTGTTCTTTTCTTCTTCTCAGGCTGATATCGAGGCAATGAAAAAGTTACGACACAACGTGAAGACAAACACATTTCCGTTTTTAAATGTGGTCAACGGCATCTCAAAAGAAGGACAGTGCCTCAGTGCCGTATCTGACGCCAGGAAGAAAGGCAAGTCGGCGGGATACTGACCCTGCCTCTGTTTGTGCCGTCAGCTGTTAGAGATTGGTGTGGTGATTCATCAGGCCTGGGAGGAAACAGGGTAAGGGTGGAAACAAAGGGTCAGCGCTCCCTTTCAGCGGCGCCTGTAGACACCATAAATTCAAACACGGGGTGATTGTGCACAATGCTGTGTATTTGTCCCTCCATGTCCACTTTGGTTGGACTCTTACCAATGAGAGTTACAGTAATGTTTAAGTGCATGTAAATGTTTTTTGTGTCAGAGAGACTGGGGTTAGTTGTCACACAGAGGAAGTTGTCACAAGGGTTGCATC
The DNA here is from genome assembly GCF_022985175.1 of Labeo rohita. Lineage (NCBI taxonomy): Eukaryota > Metazoa > Chordata > Actinopteri > Cypriniformes > Cyprinidae > Labeo > Labeo rohita. The sequence continues at coordinate 610,171 of NC_066878.1, read as the reverse complement.
TCGGAAATCACACTGGGATTCATTTAGGAAAGAGTCAATTGAATAATTAAGGTAGAACTGTGTTGTTAAGATGTTTTTTGACCATAAATTGTCAGGTCAGGGCAAGTTGTCACATATTGCATATGGTATAGAGTGCTGGGGCGGTGGAGTATTTTTGTAGGCCAACCCGGAAAGCCTTAACAGAAACCCAATGGGATTTTTTCACTGGCTTTTGGAAAATTACAGAATATAAGCTCTGTGACCAACAAAAGCTTATGCTTCTTATGCATAACTCTTATGCATTTTGAGGCCTATATACACTTGCCATATGTAACAAGTTATAATGCAAGTTAATAAATGAACTACATGACTTCAAAATCACCACCATTAGGTTTCCAACAACTCTTTAAGTTTTTATTCAAAAAAACATTTTCCTTGAAAGTTTTAGTTAAAGTAGTTTGCATAGTTTAAGCAGATGTATTTTTCTGTTTCCTGTTTGGTTTGATGATGTTTAATGTCCCCGACAACGTCTGTAGTCCCATTTTAGCCATTTGTTAGTTAGTGCCTTTTTTAAGTAGAAGTTTAAAAAAAAAAAATCACAAGTGGTATTGTGATGTATTTTATGTCGTAAAATGAAATATGCAAACATTTTGAGCTTGTGACCTTATTTCAGGCATTAAAATTTCAAAAACCCATTTAAAAAATCATTGACTTCAGATGATGGAACCGAAAATGCTAAATGCTAACTTGTTTGTAGCCTGTTGTTGTAGCCTACAAAAATAAATCATCCCAGCAGCACTCTATATGTTGGTTAAAATATTAGTTGGATATTTTTCTATATGATTCCTTTAACTTTTTGCTGATTTTTATGAACTGTTTTTTTTCTTGGCCAGTAATAATGGAAATGTAAAGTAGCCAAATCTTTTAGCAATGCACAAAAACTATCAGCATAACCATTTTCAGATTTGTACAAAGAAGCACTTACCATCATCCAGCACAGTTTCCTATGAGAGCTAATAGCGAATAACTTGAGGTAAATGTTTCCTAATGCACATATATCTTACTAAATCTATTCCATTTTTTAAGTTGTTACTGTAAATGCTGGGGAAAACTGTTTTATAACAAAACTGAAATGTGAATGCCACCAAATTGTTTTATAACTTGTGAATGTGTTCTAGTTTTCATATGCACTTTTTATATTTTCCATAATTATATTTTTATAAAAATTGTTTTAACTGCATACATTGATTGAACTTCAATCATAAATATTTTATACTTTTCTACTATTTTTATATTGTTTATTGGAGTTGTTCAGACATTTAAGTGGATGGATATTCCACTGTGCCGCATGATGCACTACAGAATATGACATATTAACTGAAATGCATTTAAGTGCATTTCAAATCTTTTTAGTTTATATGTCACAATAAATCCTTTCTAATGTCTTTTTGAGTCTTTTATTTGACTTTCTCTAAGAAAATGGTTCAAGTTCATGCATTAGCACTAGCTGTCCAGACACAAGCTCAAATGAAACCGTGCATAAATCATGAAGACAAGAGAAGTTATAGTCCACAAAGCGTAATGAGATTAAATTCAGTTTTATGTGTTTCACAGTGAGCTGAATGCAAACGGCTTTGAGATATGCATTATTAAAACATGCAAATGATCCTCATTCACGCGACCCCCACTATGAGGCAGGCAAACAGAGGGATGAATTCGTTTCTCTTGTTGTTTTTTATACTAGGGTTAATCACGAATTATATCTCTTACCTCATTTTTTGTTGTTTCTTGCACAAAACGGTCATATTTCAGATCTTCGTGAGCATTTTCCATCTCTCCACAGTACGTGTCTGTCCACTGGCGCTAAATACTCCCGCTCAAAACGCTCGGCGGACGACGCTGCCGCCTTGGGGGCGTGTCTACAAAATGTATGTAGCTACAGCGAATGCGTACAGACTTTATTTTCAAATGTTCAAATGCTGCCAGTTTAATACATTTTTATTCATCCAGTCAGTCTAGCCATAGCCACGGTAGCACTGTATTTCGGTTAAGGCTAGAAGGAATACAGCTCTGGCTACTGGGCATGCGCACATCAATCTAACGTTATTTTTTGTCACACTGTACAACAGTAATACTGTTTTTGTATTATAGTAAGGGCTAAGTTTAGGGTTGGGGTAGGTGTAGACGTTACAAAAACAATTTAATAGGTAGAACAATTCATTTCATTGTTAGTTTCCAGTCAGAGCTGTATCCCTTCTAGCCACAACCCTGTATTTAATTTTTGACAGGAATTTTGAAAAAGAGGCTGTAGTTGAGTTGGCTTGAGAAAGCCAACTTGAAATGCTATTTAAACATTATTATTATCATTATCATTATCATCATCATTATTATTATTATTATTATTCTGAGACTATTATTATTATTATTTCTGACTCTATCTCCTCCTGGAGCTTTAACTCTACAAACTACAAACTTTGCCCAGATCTTCAGACTGATCTGACTCGATCTCACCAAGCCTAGCAAATAGAATCATGCCAGTAACTTGCTAATCATGCTAGAAACATGTTAATCATGCTAAAACATGCTAGCAACATGCTAATCATGTTAAGAACATGCTAAAATAAGCTACTAACTTGTTAATCATGCTAGAAACATGCAAGCAACATGCTAATCATGCTGGAAACATGCTAGCGGCATGATAATCAGGCCGGAAACATGACAGTAAATTGTTAATCATGCTAGAAACATGCTAGTAACATGTTAATCATGTTAGAAACATGCTAACAACAAGCTAGTAACATACTAACAATGTGCTATCTATCTATCTATCTATCTATCTATCTATCTCATCTATTATCTATTTCATATTATAATTTTTAAAACTTTTAAAATTGTAAAAAAAATCTTTTAAAACTTCTAAAACTTTTTTCAAACTTTCTGGTCAGGCTTTCTCAAGCCAATGTCAAAGTTTGTCTTGACACTTTTTTTAAAATCTTGTTTAAATTAGCACAATATGGTTTTTCTCACAAGGGTGAAAAATTTCCCCACATTCATTTTTATAATTTCAAGAAAGCTGCTTGGTTTGAAAGTGACTTCTATGCAGCGTTGCCAAGGCAGCCTTTTTAATGCAAAATTAGGCTACTTTAACACTGTTGCCGTGGGTTGCTTTTTATGTCAGTGGGGTGAAGCGACCACAATATACTGATATTTAGCCACTGGAATGCTAATTTTACCAGGAGAATGCTGCCAAAAAATATATTTTACTTCCTGGACCACAACTTTTAATGAGGGACCCCCCAACGTGACTGGGCTAGTTTTGGGCTAGTAGCAATTGGGTGGGTTTTGCTGTAAAAACCTGGCAACCCTGTTTCTGTGTGAACTGAGAGCATCATGCCTCCATATTTTGCCATCGTTGCATTTAAGCTGAGGTGAATAACTTCTAAACTCATTATTATTTGCCATAACCTTGCATTTTGTTGATTAGATGTGAATGCAGCGGATACCAGCTGTCCTCAACCGCCATAAAATCATTAGCAGACCGATGTCTGAACCCACAGTCTGGGGCTGTATGGTCTCAAACTGCGTTCCACCTCAAAAATTAGACTAAAAGTCTAGGCTGTGCTCTGGGCTAAATGGAGGTGCCATTGTAGCGACGAGTACCATGTGACAGGGCTTTATTGTCAGCCCCTATGGGAGAGCCGGGAACAGTGAAAGAGCCTGACCTTTTCCTAGCAGCATGAACCCAACAGCTCTCAAAGCCACCCGACGGGAACAAACGCCCCCGAAAAGCACAAGACAATTCTAAAATATTGGCAAATGAAGAGGCAAGGGCTGTGTTCAAAACATGTCCATCTACTTGCATCAAGTTCTGTGCTCTGTGAAAACATGATCTAAACAGACTTCGCAACGTGACCTTTAATAACAGCTACGATATGAACCGCTATAATAATGACAAGCTTTGAACTTCTGTTTAAAGTGCAAATCAGCTTTCCTTTCTGGAGCGCAGAGGCTGAAATATCCTGCGCATGGCCTCAAAACTGTGAGTTACTCAAATAAATGGGTCACAGAGGCCACAAAAATGGAGACATTTTAGCATCTGATGGCTGTAAACCAAAAAAATGCATATAGTGTTAGCTATGTTTGACCAAGGTGATATTAACGGCCATATGCTAATAGCATCAGAATTAGCATAAGAATTAGCATCTGCAGGTAGTACACACTTCTAAAATGCTTCAAGGACACATGTTCTGCACCTTTGTAACATTTTAGGGCTCGAACACTGGTGCAAGTAGTCTTCTTCTCCAAAATGAATCACATTTTTGGGGCCTAAACATACTCGGAAACCCTACATATGCGCCAAAAGTAGTAAAAAAAAGTTGGTGTGGCAAAATGGCTTGATAGCGCCACCTATAAACTTTATAAAAATGCGAGCTAGGTTTTACATAAACATACGAAATTCAGCAGACACATGTAACACACCAATACCTACAAAAAAGTCCCCAGGTATGACATCCAAAACCCAACAGGAAGTCTGTTATTTAAATTTTCTCAGCAAGTTTTGTGCTGTTTTTGCCATTTCAGGTTTTATATTTAAACAAAGTCCTCCTAGAGATTTAAAAAGATCAACACCAAATTTGGTCAGTGTAATCTAAAGCACTTCATGACATTAAATTGTGAAAATCTTGAGTTTTCGTTGAAGGGCGTGTCCGTGGCGACCTGACAAACTTTAATGTTTCACCATGAAACAGGAAGTTGTTATAATTCAGGCATACAATGTCTGATCTGCACCAAAATTCACATGTTTGATAAGAGTCCTGTCCTGAACACATGCCCATGCCCATATTCAGTTATAGTCATACTGCCACCTGCTGGCAACAGGAAGTGGCATGTTTTATGCTCCAACAAACTCCTATTAGAGATTTAATGACATCAACAATATATTTGATTAGTCTATTCTAAAGACCTTTGCTGTGTTAAATTGTGAAGATCTTGAGTTTTCGTTAAAGGGCGTGTCCGTGGCGGCCTGACAAAGTTTGATGTTTTGCCATGGAAAACGTTGTTGTTGTAACTCAGCCATACAATGTCCGATCCGCCCTTATCTTCAACACATTCGATAAACATTCTGGTCTGAACAGATCCAAAGTCTGTTATTCAGTTATAATCATAGCGCCATCTGCTGGCAACAGGAAATTACTTGTTTTACACCAACTTAAACATGCAATGTGCAATCTGCACCAAACTTCACGTTTTGTAAGAGTCCTGGCCTGAAGACATTTAAAGGCCAATATTCAGATATAATCATAGCGCCACCTGTTGGCAACAGGATATGTCTTATTTTACACTAACTTAAACATACCATGTTCAATCTGCACCAAACTTCACATTTGGTCACAAATATTTCATTTTATTTCATTCTTACATGTTTTTGGTTTGGCACACATTACTTTTATTTATTTATACATTTATACAGTAAACTTACATTCATATAATACACTGAATGATTTCAACTTAAAATAAAAATTTTAACAAAAATGAGGGGGGGAAACTGTTTAGTAATACACTATGCCAGGCCAAAGTCTTCTTGTGCTGCACATTTTTCACAAACCAGTCAGAAAAAGCATTAATATTCAAAATAATTTAATTTAGTGAAACAAATGAACAATTGTATTTCTACTAATAGTAATAGTAATTCCTGCATTTGGATGCCATTTTAATTCAGACACTTTCACAATTTACCTCAATAAAATTCTCAATAATTGTAATATTACATAAAGAAAACTTTACATGTTCGATTAAAAATGTAACTCTAAGTCACAGGCAACATAGTATGTACACTTTGGTAGATTAAAAAAGATAGTCTACCTAAAAATGATTATGTATTATTAATTAAGTCATCCTCATGTCATTCCAAACCTGTATGCAGGGGTGTAGTGTCTGGGTATGCAGGGTATGCATATGGGCCTGGGCAGATTAGGGGCTCACCGAGCCAAGGGGGAACTTTTAATTGAAATGATAGAGCATTGTTGTAGCAGTTAAAATATTTCAGTTTTGTTTTTTAATGACAAAGTGGCTAGATTTCTTTAGTTTCTTTATTAAGTTATTTTAGAAATATGCTTGGAACATTTTATGTTTGTTAAATTCAAGCTTTTGTTTTTTAAAGTAATGACCAAGTGGCCAGCGGCAATGAGTTGAGCATGAGTTTGATCAATTTAGCCTTCTCAAATTAACACGACTTGCCTAAAATAAAATAGACATAAAACACTTGATGCATTTCACAATATTAATTTAAACATTTAACCTATAAATGTGCGTTGTTCCAATCGTTTGTGCGGAGAGTGGAAGCTAAACCCTGCTTGACAAGGAAGCGCCAGCGCAATCACTTGCATTTTTTTTCTAAATAACAGTGGAAACCTAAAATACGCCATCATTTTTGCTCATGAAAGTAAGAGTAATACATCATTCAGAACTGCAAAAGGTCTACTTTTATATGTGCACACTCATAATATCAACAAAACGTTGTGCTTTCATAAATAAAAGAAAAACATGCTCTTTCTGCCGTCTCTTGAGGAGGAACGCTTCACCTAAACTCAGCAAATATATGCCTCACAGACATGATAAATATATCTATATAATACTTTAAAACGAAAGAATTCATGTAATAAAACCATGTTATATTGCTTAAAGTTAATGTGAAAATTCCACCTACTCCCGAAAAAAAGTCTGTGGCATCCAAGCTGTCTTCACATTTAACATGAAAAACAGCTATAAAAATGTAGGCTTCAACTCGATTAACTGGCTGATTTATGAGGAAAATAAAAACTGCAAAACAGTGTTATGTTACTACTATTATCACTATTCGCAAGATGTTTTATTGACATTTTTTTTTTCTGATTGATCGATTTCATGATACATTGTTTTTATTTTTTTTTTTGACATGAATTCATTTTTTTCATGTTTATTTCGTGCTGCAATGTGTAAAAACACATTTATTGTTTGTATTTTATCATAAAATTGACAGAAATTATAGGCTGAGACTTGCGTGCCACAAATAATGAATGAATCTGAAAACGTTAAATATTATTTCCAAGCATTAATTTACAATAAATAAAACAGCTTGTGAATACTTCAATAAATCAACAGGTTGACTGAGTTGGAGCCTATAATAATTGAGGGGCCCAAAATGTTTGTATATGAGCCTAATATATATTTTGAAAAATGTTAGACAGTAAATTATTCGGGTCTCATTGACTTCCATTGTATGGGCAAAAATATAAGTCAATGAGACCCGAAATGGTTTGGTTTCCAACATTCTTCGAAATATCTTCTTTTGTGTTCCTCAGAAGATATAAATCTGTTTTGGACTCTTCTTTTAATGTAATAAACCATAAATACATTTAATTAGTTATTTTCCACAGTTCAGTAAAAGTTTAAGGGATGTTTATGTGATTTTTCTCTGTCCCCCACAACTATAGCATTAATGATGCTGCTTGATGTTGGGCCGGTGCCTATGGGTAGGACCACGTACTTGTGGGACATTAAAATGAGCATTTCATCGCTTGTTCACGCTTCAGCTCTTATTAGAAGCTTGATTAAAACTTCCTCCCCTGAGACGCTCCTGGTAAGTCTTGCGAAAATGTTCTCTTGCCAAGATGTAAATCTCAATACGGACAGAAGTCACGCTAAAAAGTTCATTATTGAACTATCACAACATGTTTATTTGCAGAAATAAATACCACCCCGCAGTAACACGATCTGTAGAGATTTTGATTAACTGATGTCACTGCTGAAGAACAAAGTTGCGTTTTCACTGTGAGCGTATTTGAATGTGTTTTATTCCTCATTCACTGAATATGGAGTGTGCGGAGGTCAACATGGAGGCACTTGGTTGTTTCAGAGCTGCATGAGGGGAAAGTGTCCTTGGGGTCTCAAAGCAGCATCTCCATTGCCTCCAGCTGGGCCGGAGACTCGGATCGCTGAGTCGGATGTCAGTACCCAGCTGCATATCCTCCCTTACGGGGGTCTGACTCAGCGCTGAGGCCAGCAGTGTACCGCACCACGGCCTGAACCACTGCGCCCGTGGACTTCAACTCCTCTATTACATGGTTCTTCGTGGCAAGACCCTCCAAAATGGCCTGTGGGTTGATAGTGAGTGGGTTGAGCTTAGCCGAAACCACATGTGTGTTCACAACAACCAAAGAAAATATCAAGAAAATATCTGTGTGATGTTTCATTCCAACTTTAAAAGAAATTGTGGATATAATAATTTAATTTTAAGGGAAAAAATGTCACCATGGATAAGTGGTTACACTCAAAAACACTCACCTACACTGTAAAAAAATGTAATTATGTACAATTATGTACTGTATATAGTGGAAAAAATGTAAGAAATGTAATAGTGCATCTAAAATATGGTTAAATTTACTGATTTTGGAAGTAATAAAGAGCAAGACATCTTATAATTTACAATGAAAAACCATAAATTGACATTTCCAGGTCCATGTGTGACAGCTTACATTTAATGGTTTTTAATTGAACTGATTCTTCTTAGTTTATTGTTTTGCATGTTTATTGTATTATTAAGTGTTTTTTGTTAACTAGATTTGTAGCCAACAATATACTGCATGGGTGAAAATTATCGATTTTTCTTTTATGCCAAAAATCATTAGGATATTAAATAAAAATCATGTTCCATGAAGATATTTTGTAAATTTCCTACCATAAATATATGAAAACTTAATTTTTGATTAGCAAAATGCATTGCTAAGAACTTCATTTGGACAATGTTAAAGGTGATTTTCTCAATATTTGGATTTTTTCAAATAAAAAAATATTGTCCTAACAAACTATGCATCAATGGAAGTCTTATTTATTCAAGGAGAAGTCCACTTCCAGAACAACAATTTACAAATAATTTACTCACCCCCTTGTCATCCAAGATGTTCATGTCTTTCTGTCTTCAGTCGCAAAGAAATTATGGCTTTTGAGGAAAACATTTCAGAATTTTTCTTCATATAATGGACTTTAATTGTGCCCCTGATTTTGAACTTCCAAAATGTAGTTTAAATGCAGTTTAATTAGTTCACCTGTTTTGAGTCTTCGGGGTTTTTTGAGTTGTTCGTTCATCTTATGGGGCTGTCACGTGATGAACGAACGACTCAACCCGAAAACTTGTCAGATAAGAGGTGAGGTGAACTAATCATAGACTAAAGACCCAGGTAAACAATGAATTAATCTTTTCTGTTTCTTATAGCATTATAGTTTTGTCTTGTTTGTAGTGTGATCAACGTTTGTGTAAGCAGTAGATGTGTTAGGGAAGTAAAACGTAACATTTTAATTATATTTTGCTAAAATGAACGAAATGACTTGAAAAAAGATTTGTTCATTTTGCTGAACGAGACTCAAAGGTCTGAGTCGGTAAAATGATCCGAACTTCCCATCACTACTACGAATCACATCTAAGTTCATCGTCTCTGTACTCCGGCTCAGAAAGGTAGAGAATGGCGAAAAACTCCATCTTATTTTCTCCTAGTAAATTATTTGTAAATTGTTGTTCTGGAAGTGGACTTCTCCTTTCAGTTTTCAGATTATGTATAAATCTTAATTTCTAAAAATCAACCCTAGTTTTGTGGTCTATGGTCACAAATATATGTTGTTGATTTTTACTGTAAACTTACATTAAATCCGGTCAGTTTTTGGCAACCACAGCTGCCATTTGCAACTATAAATTTCATGTTTGTAAGTTTTTTACAGCATACAGCATAGAAGAGATGTACATTACATTGTACATTACATTACCTTATCATTTATCATATTGTTTCTAATGACACCTGTGTACATTGCTTCACCCACCTTGTCGAAGTCAGGCTCTGCTTGTGTGGTGTTTGGACTGAGTTGATTGTGAACTCTCGGGTCTGCTATCGCTTTCTTCAGGTCATAGTCAAAGGACAGCGCTTTTAAGATCACCTGCGCAAAAAATGTCAGTTATGTATAAGTTGATAAGGTCTGAACTATGCCCAGGTACAACTTTCTAGACTAAAATAAAATTAAAATGCACCTCGGCCACTGCTGTGGTTATCTTTGTTCCACCAGAGGCTCCAACCACCATTTTAACCTTATTGTTTTTGTCTAGCAAGATGGCGGGACACATGGAAGACATGGGCCTTTTATCTGAGCAAAGACGAGAAGCGACAGTTACCAAACATTTTAAAGCAAAATCTTTAAACATACGCTAAAGTTCATGGCTGTGTTTGAAAAAATGTACTAGCATAATGCATACTGCATATTATAAATTGTATAATGCTTGCTATTTGAAAAAAAAATAGTGTTTGAAATAGTATAATGTAATGGTAAAAATTGTAAGTGCCATTCATCTCAGAAATAAGTATGGTTATTTTGCATTTTTAATTCAGTTCTGATCTTTTGAACTCACTTGCAAAAGTAAAGAATAAGAAATGAGAAATAAAATTATTACATTTATTTATTTACATTTATTATCATTCTACTATTTATTATTGTGATAATAATTATGATATTCAATATTTTTATTAATATTTGATATAAATATACATTTAATATATTGATTATATCTAATACTTTTTAATATTTTTATTCAATATTTAAACAATATTTGAGTATCAATTTTGTAGTGATTTTAAAGCAGTAATCTTTAATGTTTTATCTGAACTTTTGTATATACAGTATATGCCATTCATCTGAGATGTTGTTGAATAAAAATTATGATCTTTTAAACTCATTTGAATGAGCAAAAATGAAATGTTAAAATACTAATTTTATTTAAATATTTGCTTGCATACATTTTAAATATTGATATTTAATGTTATTATAAGTTCTTTTTTTATTGTTAAATAAATATATAAACTAAATAAACTAAAATTAATATTTAAAATGAGTATTAATTTTAGTCCTTTAGTTCTTTTAAAATAGTAATTTTGAATATTTTAATATATTATTATTTACTCTTGTTTAATATAAAAATAAATATTTGAAACATATTGCCATTTATCTGAAATAACTGCAGCTATTTTTCATTTTGAATAAAACAAATTATCTTTTGAACTCATTTGAATAAGCAAAGAATGAGATGTTAAACTGATAATGATTATTATTATATTTGATTTTTATATTTACATATTTGCGTATATACATTTAAAACATTGATTCTATTTAATATGACTATTTTAAGTTATTTTGTATTATTAAAAATATATATAAACTAAATATTAAATTATTATTTTATGCATACTACAAAAATGTATGTGTATGTGTGGTAGTATTTTATTGCCAATAGCTGTGATCATGTTTCTCACGTGGAACAATGAAATTGTTAGGAGAAGGAGGAACTCCAAAGTTATTGGTGATCAAAGGAGAACTGAAGTCATCCATCTCGTTGTTCAGTAAGATTCCAGTTGAATTTGACATTACCTTGGAGCCAAAACTGGGAGAAGAGAAAGAATATGTCATTTGTAAATACTGTATTATTATTAAATAATGTTATATTTTTAATTTCCCAGCTTAAATAAGCAAATCATAGACTGATTTTGCTGAAAGGTGTAAACTCTGACTAAATAGTGACAGAATTGTATCATTTTTCCTTCAAATATCAAACTCTCTATAATGCATAACAGAAAACAGCTGACTGGCAAAGAGCAATATTTGAGATGGCAAATGCTCACTATACGTTGATGGTGCTGGTGGCGGCGACCGCGCTGCCGTCCTCTGCCACCACTGACACATGTGATGTGCCGTGATCGTCGGGAAGGTAAAACTCGGGTTCATAGTAGCTCTCTTGCTGCGTCGTATTATCTGTGATCTTCTGGAGTATCATGTCAGCATAGTCCTTCGAGGTAATGTTCTGGATGAACTGGCAGCGAGAAAGAGGAGGAGGTAAGCAGATCATTATTGTGGCCCTGCAGCTTGAAAGAACAGCTGATCAAAAGGAGCAAACACACAATGAGCCGTTCAATAGCGCACTATTTTCATGCTCTGTGATTAATGTGAGATACAGCACGCCGGTTTAAGTAACGGCTTTGATCACAGCTGGCCAACATATGCCTGTGTCAGTGTGAACAGATGCTGAAGATACATGTGAGAGTTTTTACATTACATTATTTTAAGTCACTTAAAGGAACAGTTCACCCAAAAAAAATAATTCTGCTCTTACCCTCACGTTGTTTCTAACCTGTATGACTTTTGCAGAACACAAAAGAAGCTATTTTGAAGAACTGTTTTTGGCCACATAATATCAGTTCAGTCCAAAATGGTGTTGTTAATGTTAACTAAAACTACATCTATTCAAAATTTTGTGCTGGCTACTGCGTCAGCAGGACCACAAGCATGCGCCATGTTACTCTTGTGAATGCACGTTGTAGACTGACACGGAAGAAAATAAAAACACTGTGTTTCCCGGACCATTATTACTGACGGACAAACCGATAAACGCTGGACATATTTAAGATCGTAAATTAATGGTGGTTAGTTACGATGTCCATAAGTTAGCTATGTTTTCTGAAAGACTAAGTGCCATTATTTTTTTCATTTTTTGGGTAAACTATCTTTTTAAGAAATGTTGCATTGGCAACTAATAAAATAAAATAAAAACTGTAGTTCTAAAATTACTACAATTTAAATGAAATTAAAACTATATAGATATCAAAAAATGACAAGATACAGGAAAAAAGGAAGAAAAAACAGGCATGATACAAAATATCTTACTTTGCGTTCCACAGAAAAAAATTATGCTTTTTAAAGCCACTTTAAAAAATAATAATAATAAAAATAAAATTGCGAGATTTAAGTCACAATATTTTGAGAATAAAGTCGAAATGTCTTGAGAATAAAGTCGAAACTATGAGAATAAAGTGGAAATGTTTTAAAAAATAAAGTCAAAATGTTTCAAGAATAAAGTAAAAATTGCGAGAATAAAGTCAAAATGTTTCGGTTATAAAGTCAAAATTACAAGAATAAAGTCAAAATGTTTCAAGAACAAAGTCGAAATGTTTCGAGAATGATACAGTATTCTTGCAAATAGTTTTTCACATCTTCGATTGCATTCATTAGGCCTATTTGTAGTGCACCAGCCACCCAATAATAGCAATAAGCTTTGTGCTTTTAGTACTTTTAATACAAAACAAAGTCTCAGCTTTTAAAATCTGTCAGTTTTATAGCAAAATACAAACAATGTGTCTTGCAATAATGTGCATGTGCAAAAAGCTAGAATATACTCTCAAAATATTATAACTTTAATTTTGTAATTGCTACGAATTCTCGTAATTTTGACTTTATTCTCGAAACACTTAAGACTTCATTGTCGTAATTTTTACTTTATTCTCAAAACATTTTGACTTTATTCTCAAAACATTTTGACTTTATTCTCATAAAATTTCAACCTTATTTTAGTAATTTCGACTTTATTCTGGAAATATTAGGATTTTAATCTCGTAATCTTTTTTTTTTTTTACATGGCACTAAAATGCTGTCATAGAAAATAAATCATACAGGTCTGAAATGACATGAGGGCGAGTAAATAATTACTTTTTTTTTTTTTTTCATCACAACTTACACTGGAGATGTTGAGAAACTGTGGATCCCCCAAGACGGTCCTCTTTGCATACGCAAACCGGAACGCCTCTAATATGCGATGATAGGTGAGGATTTTCTTTTCAGTGGTGGAGACACTGTCTGAACTGAAGTTGTAACCTGAGGAAAAAGAATGAGAGCTCAGTTAGATTCACTACACTCTGTGTTTACTCAACCATGCTCACTGTTGTCATATGAATGGCCAGACCTGCCAATCATCAAAATGACTGCCATAGAAAGGTCTTCAGAAGCCTTATGTGAGAAACGTTCATCCAGAGTTATCTGTTTTTTTAATAATGTTATTTATGTTATGTATATGTTATTTAAACATTATTTGCTTTATACATAGTTTTTTTTTTTTTTTTTTTACAGTTTATTACTTGCTTCAGAATGTTCAGAAGTAATGTTGCCATAATGTTTACAAAATTATACAATGGAATGTTCACTTAAACGGATAGTTCGCTCAAAAAATTCTGTCATTAATTACTCACCCTCAGTTCATTCCAAACCTGCAAGACCTTCGTTCATCTTTGGAACACAAATTAAGATATTTTTGATGAAATCCGAGAGCTTTATGACCCTGCATAGACATCAAAGAAACTACCACTTTCAAGGACCAGAAAGTTAGTAAGGACATTGTTATAATAGTCCATGTGACATCAGTGGTTTAACCGGAATATTTTTTGTGCGCAAAGAAAATAAAAACAACAACTTTATTCAACAATTTCTTCTCTATTGTGTCAGTCTTCACTATGGAGGATGAGATATGACTTAAGTAAATAAATAAATACATAAATGTAGAAATAAATAAATGAATAAGTGTAAAAAACATAAATGAATAAATAATTGAAGAAATAAATAGATAAATAAATGTAGAAATACATAAATAAATGAATAAATACATACATAATTAAATGCTGAAAGAAATAAATAAATGCAGATATGCATACATGAAGGAATAAATAAATTTTGTCAAAAGTGTCATTTTTAATTGTGGTATTTTTGTACCATTTGTGTTATACTACATTTATTTATGTATTTCTACATTTATTTATTTTTACATTTATTCATTATTTTTTACACTTATTAGAAAGCTAAATATCATGACAGTTTATGCTTTCAGAATCTGCAAATTCCATCACATCTGGAGCGAAGGACCATATCAACACTAAGCTAAAATAAATGTAGTATAACGCACAAAAATACCACAATTAAAAATGACATTTTTGACAACTTTATATATTTATTTATTCCTTAATTTATGCATATCTGCATTTATTTATGTATATATTTATTCATTCATTTATTTATGTATTTCTATATTTATTTATTTATCTATTTATGCATTTATTTATTTATGCATTTTTCATCCTCCATACTTTGCCATGCTTTCCTGAGATACGACAACACTTGTGTGTGGTGCTGCTGATGCAGAAGATGGCGTACTTTTAGCAAAAAGTTCTTGGAACATATTTATCTGAGAAATCAATATGTGGTTATTTATTGTGATGTCAGCGAAGCCAAATGTAAACGTTTTGCACTTTCATCTAATCAAATCTGAATATGCAGAAGCACAAATGTGATTATTATGGAAAAAATTTCATTTGTTAAATCCTGAGATGCTGCAGAACATTTTTCAAAACATCTCATTTGTGTTCCACAAGAAAATAAGTCACATAGGTTAGGAAATGACATGAGAGTGAGATAAATGGCGACATCATTTTATCTTTTAGGTCAGCTATTAATTTAATGTCGGACAACTGACCCAGTTTTGGTGTCTGAAAAATTCTCAGATCGTCTCGACCATTCATGCCAGAGCCGTCTATTTGAAATAATTGAACTATTATGAGCGATTCGCCATGGAAGATGTTCCATAACGACTGAATAAATCAAGCTATATTGTGAAAAAAAACAAGCGTTAACAGTGTTTACCAACAGCCGTGCCCTGTCTGGCAGCAACTTAATGACTAAGTATCTCATCAGTAAGGCTACAGAGTGGGTGTTTGAAAAAGACCAAGACACAGAGCCGTGGAGATTGTCCGGCGCGCCGCAAGAAAGCAAAGCTGATGAATCTCAGATGACAGGCTGCTTCACAGTATCCCCTGCTGGTGGAACCCCAAGGAAAGGGTCGGAACACGCTGACTGCATGGATTTTTCCATGCTTGGTTTGTGTCCAATTAGTGGCAAACAGCCCACGTTAGTGTTGGTGTGGGAGACAGGAGGACAGACGTGGCGGAGCGAAGGGTGGAGGGATTTTAATAGCTCATAGCAAAGAAAAGTTGGGAAGTTCTGAAGTCTCATCCTTCCCCTGACACGTTTCCGCATGAAGAAGCGGTTAAAAACATTAAAGATTGACTAATGGTCATCCTGTAATCAGTATCAGCTAGATGCTTCCTCTCACTGCAAAAAAGACCAACTCAGACTGTTGTGAATTTTCATGCGTGTCCACGTTGGTTTATATGGAAACTTGTTTTCACCTCAGAGAAAGGTTAACCAATATGTTGCTCATTAAAATATTTCTTGATAATGCAAACTTGAGCGCTGTGTGTACTGTGTGTATTTTTCAGTTCACATTCTGAGATATAAAGTGGCAAATATACAACTAAACTGCATAAACATTACTAAAATTAAAAAATAAAAAATAATGAAAAATACTACTACTACTAATAATAATATAATATAATAACAATAATCAAATAATTATAAATATAATATATTATAAATATATTATAAATAAAATAATAAATAAAGTGTAACTAATACTATTATATTTTAAAGTAAAAATACAAATATTTTACAGTACACTCAAAAATACAATGCTAATATTTTCTTTTTTTAAATGATTTTTTTCATATCGTTTTTCTATCTTGATCTCACAGCAGTTCATACATTTTTGGCAAAGTGGCTAATTCGTATGAATTTATACAACCTCACTCACACGAACTCATACAAATCGTAAAAAATCGAACATATTTTATGAGGTGGCAAATTCTAGAGAATTCATACGAAGAACCACACCTAACCCTGCCAAGTGAGATCGTATGAATTAGCCATCTCATAAAATACGTATAAAGTGGCCGTGAGATAGCGTTTCATTTTTTATTAATATTAAATTCAAATCTTAAAAACAGCAAGCTTTTATTTTGGCAGGTTGCCAGCAAGTAAGTATATTCGCTGCCGAGCGAAGTGTCAGTGAAATGTCGTAGTTTTGCATTTTGCTCTAAAACCACCAGCACATAGTGTCGATTTATGCTTTCTGTTCGACTGGAAATTTTACAGTCAGTCTGAAATGGTGACTGTGCTTTAAAAGCTGTCAACCATATCGGTAAAAATAATGATGCGAAATGATAGTCCATTTGTGTCCAGGATAGGCTGTCCAGTGTTTGAACTCTGTACCTACCGCTCAGGATGTTGAGCATCAGTGTGAGGACTGGGCCGCTGGCAGGTGCGGTCGGTGTCACCATTCTGTATTCGCCCATTGTGGCAGTGAGGGGGGACTCATCCAGCAAGGGCTTGTAATCTCTCAAGTCCTCCAGAGTAATAATCCCATCTGCAACACGCACAACACAGATGCCCATATGACGCATGACGGTGCTAAGCAACTTAATAAGATCAGACCTACTGAGTTATTGATTTAGTCATTAATAACCAATTGTGTGTCATCCTTCAACACCTCTGCCTGGGTGGACTATTGGCAGCACTGCAGGAATTAGTGGGATGTCAAATATTTGGAAATCAATGAACCACAACACCTCAGCCACAACAGAACCTTAGAAACTGCACAGCCTAGCATCTTTAACACACTAATATGGGCAGTCAAGTACATCTGACATGAAATAAAAAATGTGGCTCTATGAGTTATTTATACCAAATGATAAAGAATAAACATATGTGCGAATAAAAACCTGCAGCTTGGATATCCCTCACAAGGTTCTCAGCGAGAGGTCCGCTGTAGAAAGCATCTGCCCCTTTCTCTGCTATGATCTCATAAGTGTCAGCCAGTTTTGTAAAGGTAATGGTGTCGTTTTCCTTCAGGATGTTGCCGTTGGAATCGCAGAACACAGAACTGAGGAACCAAACAATCAGCAGAAAATGTTAGTGCATAAAAATAGTGGCTATAAGTCCACCAAACCATATTACAAATTATATTATATAAAAGTTTTTAAAATATAAAACTCTGTAATATGACTCCACTGTCATATCAAAGACAAGAGTAAAGTTTTAGAACAAAATTTGAGTTGACTTGAGAAAGCCTAGTCTGAAAGTTTGAAGCAGTTGTAAAAGTATGAAAGTTGATGTTGCTAGCATGATTTAGCATGATTAGCTTGTTGCTTACATTTATAGGCCCTGGTGAAAAAACAGCATCTGCTGGTAGGTATGTTTTGATGCTGGTTTAAGCTGGTCCTTAGCTGGTTTATGCTGGTCCTTAGCTGGTCAAGGACCAGCATAAACCAGTTAAGAATCAGCTTAAACCAGCATCAAAACATACCTAACCAGCATATGCTGTTTTTTTTCACCAGGGAGCTGATTGCAACGTTGTTAGCATGATTAGCAAGTTAATAGCAAGACTGTAGCAAGAATAAGTTATTAGCATGTTTATGACCTGATTATTATGTTGCTAGCATGTTTATAACATAATTAACATGTTAATAGCACGTTGCTACTATGTTTCTAACATCATTAGCATGTTACTAGCATGCTGTTAGCATGATTAGCATGTTACTAGCATGATTAGCAAGTTAATGGAATGTTGCTAGCATGATTACCAAGTAACTAGCGTGTTTTAGCATGATTAGCTTGTTGCTTGCATTTATAGGCTGATTACAATGTTGTTACCAAGATAACATAGCAAGTTAATAGCAAGATTCTAGCATGATTAGCAATTTACTAGTACGTTTATAACCTGATTAGCATGTTGCTAACATGTTTCTAGTATGATTAGCATGTTGCTAGCATGATTAGCATGTTATTAGCATGTTGTTAACATGATTACCGAGTTACTAGCATGTTGTTAGCATAATTAACAAGTTACTAGCATTTGTTAGCATGATTAGCAAGTTACTAGCATGTAGCTAGCGTGTTTCTAGCATAATTAGCATGTTATTACCATGTTGCTAGCATGATTGGCTTGTTTAAACAGCTAAAACCAGCTGATTCAGCATGTTGTTAGCATGTTGTTAGCATGATTAGCAAGTTAATAGAATGTTGCCAGCATGGTAACTAATGTGTTTTAGCATGATTAGCTTGTTACTTGCATTTATAGGCTGATTACAATGTTTTAAGCATGTTACTTGAATGTTGTTAGCATTATTAGCAAGTTAATAGCAAGATTCTAGCATGATTAGCAATTTACTACCATGTTTATAACTTGATTAGCATGTTGCTAGCATGTTTCTAGTATGATTAGCATGTTGCTAGCATGATTAGCATGTTATTAGCATGTTGTTAACATGATTACCGAGTTACTAGCATGTTGCTAGCATAATTAGCAAGTTACTAGCAGTTGTTAGCATGATTAGCAAGTTACGAGCATGTTGCCAGCGTGTTTCTAGCATAATTAGCATGTTGCTAACATTATTGGCTTTTTTAAACAGCTAAAACCAGTTGATTCAGCATGTTGTTAGCATGTTGTTAGCATGATTAGCAAGTTAATAGAATGTTGCCAGCATGATTACCAAGTAACTAGCGTGTTTTAGCATGATTAGCTTGTTGCTTGCATTTATAGGCTGATTACAATGTTGTTACCATGTTACTTTGGAGTCGGATCAGTTAGAAAAGACACAGCAACTAACTTCAGACCAGTCTGAAGGTCTGACCCGAGTTTGGTGGTTGCAGCTTGATTCAAGCCAGCTTAATTAGTGCACCTTGTTAAACAGTTTTTTTGTATGTTCAACAGCTGTGTTAAAATTATCCATGTGTGCTCACCATAACATCTTATCACCCATAATGATGTCTTTCTTTGATTTAATGGCATTTGCCAGTGCGTTGCCAAGAGGAAAGCCATTTCTTGCCAGTTCTATGCTTGGTAAAAACAGCTCTTTCCACGGAAGTTTGCCATGCCGTTGATGGGCCATTTTATACCCCCGAATCTCTCCAGGAACAGCGATGGCCAAACCACCTGTGGATACATTTTGACACACTTTATTTTGTGTGGTACTATCGAAAAAACAGATCTGAAACAGCAAACTTGTTTGAAAAATAATAAAAATAAAAATGCAGCAATTTCAAACTATTTAACAGCCATGGCATTTGATGGCATTGCATTTTTGTGACATGCAACCATGCATGCAATGTACCGGGATACAGTTTTATGGCTTTTATGCATCTACTAATCTGATCTACTGTGAGATATTGATTGTTGAGATTGTGTTGATGCTTATTGTGCAGATGCTTATCTCTCCGTGCTGGCACCATATCACAAGACCGCTTATCGTGTAAATCCTTTGTCACTAATGATTTTCCCAGTTTATGTAACATAGTTAATGAATACCTGTTTGAGAAAGGTCCGTACTATTTCCAAACATGTCTTTGGTTGCGTTTGCAGGAGCCGTCTCACGTGCATTGATGGTTTCGACTTTTCCTGTGAAATAAAATAAATAATCTATAAATATAAATAAAACCAAAATATAAATAATATTAAACTATTAAACTATTAAAAACATTTTAAAATATATTCAAATAGAAAACAGTTCTTTTAAATAGTAAAAATATTCCAGTCACATGATCCTTCAGAAATCATTCTAATATTCTGATTTGCTGCTCAAAAAACATTTATTATTATTATTATGTTGGAAACAAATGAGTAAAATTTTTAGCTGAAAATTTAGCTGTGATCACAGGAATAAATTACATTTTAAAATATATTCAAATAGAAAACAGTTCTTTTAAATAGTAAAAATATTTTAAAAATTTACTGCTTTTGCTGTACTTTAGATAGACAAATAAATGCAGGCTTGGTGAGAAGAAGAAACTTCTTTAAAAAAAAACATTAAAAATCCTAACTTTTGATTGGTTTACATTTATCTGTAATTAACATTTTATTCACGTAGTGTGCATAAAAAGGAAAGAAAGTATAATGCTTAAAATATGTGCATACATTTTTCATATACACACACAGAGGTTGGGTTGAATCAGACAGGTAATAGTGACTGCACACCTGTTTTGGCATCATAAATAGTGAACAAGAGCCCTCCTCCGATGCCCGCGCTGTGGGCATTCATCAATCCTACGCACAGCAGAGCAGCAATGGCAGAATCTACAGCGGAGCCGCCTCTCTTCAGGATATCCCTGACGGACACACAGAGAGTACATTTGGAATGCAAACCTGGATATGATCATTTTAAATATCAGAATGCACCAACAACAACTAAAAAAAAAAAGAGTACACTACAAATATATTATGCATTGACAAAAATGTGCAGTATGTTTTACAATTATTTTTGTTTACAACACAATGTATCCAAGTTGATTTGGTCCCACTCAATAATATATATGACTGAATAAAACCAAATAGTTTAGTTGCTACCACCTTTTAATGCTACTTGGCAAAATATTATATGGCTCTACAAAATATCAAATTGCAACATAAATGTTATGTGAGAAATTGTCCATGAAAACATTATGCACTGTAAAAACATGCAGTTATTATCTTATGGCAAGACAAAAAAAACGAACATGTTTTTTCATGCATTGGAGAATGTTAACATTTGGGCTATTTTGTTTCCTACTAGTGGAAAAGAACATAAAAGGTGTTCATTAGACTTTATCATTTTGCATCTGTAGATTTGAATTACAGTACATATCCATTTACAGTCATGGCCAAAAATATTGGCACCCTTGCAATTCTATCAGAAATGCAACCCTTCTCTTAGAAAATTGTTGCAGTTGCAAATGGTTTGGTACTCGCATGTTTATTCATTTATTGTTTGCATTGGAACAAAAAAAAAAAAACAGAGAAGAAAAGTCAAATCTGACACAATTCCACACAGAACCCAAAAGTATTGGCATCCTTAACTTAATATTTGGTAGCACCCCCATTGGAAAAAATAACTGAAATCATTCACTTCCTGTAACCATGAATGAGTTTCTTATACCTCTCTACTGGAATTTTGGGCCACTCATTTTGCAAACTGCTGCAGGTCATTCAGATTTGAAGGATGCCTTCTCCCACCTGCTGTTTTGAAATCTTTCCACAGGTGTTATGTGGGATTCAGATCTGGACTCATTGCTGGCCGTGTTGTTAACATGGTTAACGGGTCACTGTCCTGCTGGAAAGACCCATGACCTCTGGTTTTCTGACTTTCTGACAATGGCCACTACATTGCGCCCCAAAAATCTTTGGTAATCATCAGATTTTATGATATTGTTCACACAGTTAAGGCATCCAGTGCCAGAAGCAGCAAAGCAACCCCAAAACATCTTTGAACCTCCACCATGTTTGACTGTAGGGACTGTGTTCTTTTCTTTGAAGGCCTCATTTCTTTTTCTGTAAACAGAGCCACGATGTCCTTTACCAAAAAGCTCTTGTCTCATCTGTTCACAGTATGATCTCCCAGAAGGATTGTGGATTTGTCACATAGGTTTTGGCAAACTCCAGACTTGCTTTTTTATGTCTTTGTGTCAGCAGTGGTGTGCTGCTGGGTCTCCTACCATAACGTCCCTTTTCATTCAGATGGCGACGGATAGTGTGAGCTGACACTGTGTCTGCAGATCAGTTTGAACTTGTGTCTGCAGATCAGTTTGAACTTGTTTGGAAGTTAATCTGGGTTCTTTATCCACCATTCGAACAAACCTTTGTTGTAATTTTTCATTCATTTTGCTCATCCATCCACATCCAGAGAGGTTAGCTACAGTGCCATGGGCTGTAAACCTCTTGATGATATTGCGCACAGTGGACACAGGAACATTAAGATCTCTGGAGATGGACTTGTAGCCTCAAGATTGTCCATGTTTTTCCACAATTTTTCTCTCAATTCCACAGACAACTCTTTACACTTCTTTCTTTTCTTCATGCTCAGTGTGAGACACAACACAAAGGTTGAGTCAACCTATCTCCATTTTAACTGGTTGCAAGTGTGATTACTATATTGCCCACACCTGTTACTTGCCACAGGTGTGTCTAAATACAAATTACAGGAGCAACACATGCTTGAAAAGCAATTATTTCTTATTTATTTTGTCCAGTCCATTTTACATTCTGTGTGAAATTTTATCAAGTTTGACTTTTCTTCTCTGTTTCTTTGTGTTGTTGCAGTACAAACAAAAACAATCAGCATATGAATACCAAAACATTTGCTATTGGAACAATTTTCTGAGAGAAGTGATGCATTTTCTGACAGAATTGCAAAGGTGCCGATATTTTTGGCAATGACTGTATATAATTTTTTTTTCCACTTCAGCAGCACTTACACCAAAATTACACCAAAAGAGTTTTATTGCTATCTATATTCTAAATGTTTTCACAGAGGGATTTGTTCATAAATCATTTGCTCAGTTTATAAAACATTTATTACTTTTTTCTCTTGATAATATTTTTTGATTTATGGAGTGATAAAGAGAGACATCCAAAGTCTCCTCTGTATAAACCTTCATCTAATATGTCAACCAAATGAAACAAGAAGTTTAAACTTGGCTTTTCCTGGTGCTCAGATTTCTGCTCTGGAAATGTATGCAAATGAATGCATATTTAATTAGGTGACACCTCATTTACATATTTACATAACATTTCAGAAAACTTGTAATACAAAACAGTTGACTTAATGTACTGATTAATCAGCTTGGGAAGCATGATGATATCTGTTAGTTAACATTTTTACCTTTTTCACCTGTGGTGTGGTGTCTCAAGGATCTACCAGATGTGACCTTTAGTTTATTTGTTTATTAGTGTGCTCAGTTTGGTGCTGTAAAATAGTAGTTTTCACTTACATAAACCAATTAAAATGGACTTTATTTCACACAGCACATTTTTTAAGTTACCTGACAAAACATGTTTATATTTCCTCTTGATGGCTTTCCACAGAACTATGATTATGCAACACAAGAATAGTTTGGTGATAAATTGTACATTAAAAAATTGTTTATTTGCACTGCAAAAAGCACATTTAAGGATGGAGATAAAATTTCTGATGTATATAAATACTGTCATTTTTAGGTGACCTAACAAAACATTTTAGTGTGTGCTCCTCATATAGCCATCCTTACATCTTTGCTGTTTATTTACAATAATATAAATTCTGGTGTCATAGCTCTAAATAGAGTCACTTTACTTAAATTTCAACAAAACCTACAGGTCATCAAAGGCAAAAAAGTGAATGTGCATTTCAGGAGAGAAAAGAGCTCAAACCTGCCGATCTCAGAGCATGTCCCAGCATCTGCTGCCACCGCTGCCTTGAAATAACTATTTTCAGCTTCAGGAGGGGTCTTCTTGCCCTGCACCGAAAAGAAAACGGCCAAAAATGTGCCAACTGCAGCCAGCAACAGCAGGGTAAGGCCCACCACAGTAGACTTCTGCACCATTTTCCTGCAATATGCAACAGAAAATGTCTAGTTATCTGTTGCTGGTGTATATAGACTGCCTGTTTATGTTTATGAGCCACCCTATATGTAAAAATCATATAATTTAATTAGAATTGTTATAACTTAATTAGACCATTTCACACTTGAAATAGTTAACCTCCGGTAAATGGAATCTTAGGTTATCTTGCTTCACGTTTTACACTGCTCATAATTTACCTGGAGTTATCAATTAATTATGGATATTCATACACAGAGATTTTACACTGTATCTCATGGCATTGGTGGCACTGGTGGCATTGTTTAAGTTCAGTGTCGCCAATATGGCCGACTGATGACGCATTGTGAAAACACTCTATACTTGTACAGTGTGAAACAACCGCCAAACAACAATTTTAACAACTGCCTTGTATTCACATGCACTGTAAATAACAATTTGTTGAGTCAACTTAAAATAATTTGTTACCTGGCTGCCTTAAAATTTTAAGTTCAGTCAACTCAAAAAAAGTTTATACAACTTGAAATGTTAAATTATACTAAGTGACAACTTAGATATTTGATTTTAATCAACTTAAAATTTTAAGGCAGCAGGGTTACTTACCCATCTGTTAAGTTTAGCAAACACAAATATCTAAGTTGTTACTTAGTACAACTTAACGTTTCAAATTGACTAAACTTATTTGAGCTGACTGAACTTAAAAATTTAAGGCAGCAGGGTAACAAATTATTTTAAGCTGACTCAACAAATTCTGTTTTTTTATTTTTTACAGTGTGTGACAGTCACGGAAACACAACGCGCTGTCGTTTCGGTGTTTGAGTGAAATAAAGTTAAATGATGACGGAAAACACATAGTGGAGTGAATAATATAGACTGTTTCATTATTACCTTTATACACTTTTAAAAAAATAATAAATAAATTTATTGGGTCAACTTAAAATAATTTGTTACCCTGTTGCCTTAAAACTTTAAGTTCAGTCAACTCAAATTTGTTTAGTCAACTTGAAATGTTAAGATGTACTAAGTGACAACTTAGATATTTGAGTTGACTAAACTAAAAATTTGGTTTGTTAAACTTAAAAGCTGGGTTTGTTACCCAGCTGCTTAAAATTTTAAGTTGAATCAACTCAAATATCTAAGTTGTCACTTAGTACAACTTAACATTTCAGGTTGACTAAACTTTTTTAAGTTGGCTGAGCTTAAAATTTTAAGGCAGCGGGGTACCAAAATATTTTGACTCGACAAATCTGGTCTGAAACATCAGTTACACTGATAATGTTGGATATATGAGGATGTGTAACGTTAGAGCTGTTATGAAACATGTTGCTTGCTGATCAGTGACAATGGCAAATATGCAAGAAAATTAACCCAGGATTTAGCCATGTACACTGTGAAACATCAGCTTATGAAAACCCAGGGCTAACCCAGGATTTAGTTTACTTGGGTTTAGAACGATCCAGCGTTAACCATTTCAGGTGTAAAAAAAAGCCATTAACACTTAACTGCACACCAAAATGCAGGGTTAACAGTGCAAAAGCAGGGTTTTGTAACTTCCAACTTCCACCAGTGTGAAATGTTTCTTTAAAGCAGGATTTAGAATGTAGAATTATGTGTATTCTACATCTACACAACAATTCAGATAAGTTATCTATAATCATTTATGGAGCAGATAACAATGTCATTTTGACATAACCTGTTTCTTTATTTAAAGCCTGAAATGTGAGGTTTACCTTTCTATGAAACGTTTTCAAAACTTTATTTGAACATTTACATGAGATATTTGAACATGCTATTAGATAAACTGTTGTCAGTTTTTTAGATAAAAAGTTGTCATTTAAAATACAGACAAGATAAGTAATGTTATTGTTTTTATGCAAACAAAAAGTCATTTTATTTGTTGTTTGCTGATTTTAAATATAAAATTTGGTGAAGTGATCTGTGTGACTTTTTGAACATTTCCAGCACATTTTAACAATACTGTTATATCTGTAACTAGTACTGAATCTAAAAAGGCAATTTCATCTGCTAATTGAAATGAAAAGAACTTGGACTAACTGTACCTGATAAGATATATGGGGCTTGTGTATTTTTTATAACCATGACCTGATCATAATGACCGTTCCATTCGGTGATTGTACTACGCAAGTTATGCTTTAAGGTGCCCTTTAACCATCTCTAACTTTTTTGTAACACACAGCATAATTCATAAAGCAAAATACTAGCTGGAGATTGAACACTCTTTCACTGTAAAAAACAAATTATTCAGTCAACTTAAAATAATTTGTTACCCGGCTGCCTTAAAATTTTAAGTCCAGTCAACTCAAAACGTTTAGTCAATTTGAAATGTTAAGTTGTACTAAATGACTACTTAGATATTGGAGTTGATTCAACTTAAAATTTTAACTCAGCTGGGTAACAAGCGAAGCTTTTAAGTTTAGCAAACCAAATTGTTTGTTCAGTCAACTCAAATATCTAAGTTTTTTAAGTAAGACAAATTTTAAGGCTGTGGGGTAACAAATTATTTTAGGTTGACTCAATAAATTGTCCAACGTTTTCTGCTTTTTTGCTAAATAACCAGTCAAGGTATATCTATGATGATTATGCATTCAAAAACACATTATAAATTGTTCAGTTAGTTGGCTGTTAGCATTCCTCTGAGGAAGATTGTAGCTAATCAGGATTCTTCATCGCTGTAGACTGTTTCCAGTCTAGTTTTGCTATTAAAAATGCTTGTAATGAATGGCTCAGTTGATCATTATACACTTGCTTATCGCTTCCTAGAGTAAATTAACTCCTGATTCTCTGTTATTTGAGCACCAAATGAGGACTATAAAGAATTACATAATGCATCCTGGCTTTCGTATTCTACATTTTATGTTGCTTAATGTAGCTCTATGTATCCCTGCCAAAAGCAGCAAGATTTCACGCGTTTATAATTTGAAAACTTGGAATAAAAAAAAGCCTTGTATGAAGTGAAATCCTCCACAGAAAAGCGCCTTTTCATAGTTTCAAAGCCCTGCTACTGTCCACATTAAATCCTGTCAGACTGTGCTGTGTGTGGGAACGAACTGCAGCACATCTCAGAGAAACCTGCAGTGCCTGCAGCCAACAAAATTAAACCCACCACACAAGAGACTAGAATTTTCTCACACACAGAAAAGAGCAAAAGATTGTGTTATTTCCTCCTACAAATCGCAACAAAAGAGCACAAATTACTGTCCCCGGAGTTCAGTATGTGTTCTAACATTAAAAAAAAACATCAAAATGAAGGATGCTGCACAATATTTCTGCTTTCTTATATATATATCTTTACTTTGTGTATGAAAATAGTTCATTTTCTTATTATGATTCAGTTAATTTCATAACTGATGAGTTTCATGTACATTAATGCTTGAGTATATGGAGTATCACCTACCTGTAGACTTCACAGGCCTCTCGCAGAGTCTCCAATAAAATGAGCCTTCTTTCCACAGGCTGACTGAGTCAACGCTGTGAACTCTCTCAATGTCTAACTATAATAGTCATCAAACTTTAACCAAATCATCCATAATTGTTTTATTGACACTTCAAAGGGCACAGGTTGTGTAGTGATGGCAAACCCACCTGATGCACAGTCAGAATGACATCTGCAAAAAATAACACCTGCAAACTTTTCACAGCTACAGGTGACTTTTGTTACTCGTATTTATGCTTTTAATCTTTAAATGGTTAAGCCGTTCATGTTGTAACCTATTACCTTTTCCTAGTTGTAGTGAATGATTAACTATGGGATGTTTGGACACATAATGGTCCACATAATGTAGACATAAAAAAAGCCAAATATTCAACATCTAACCTCCGTTTACTGGTTTAACAAGTCACTTCAAAGGCTTTACTCAACACACTTCCAGTGAATACAACATGTCCAAAACACCATGGTATTGCAATGGTACATGTTCAGAAATCCAAATAGATTTTGAATCATTATGTCTCTGTACTATATTTTGGCAGGTACTGTTTATGATTTAATTAGGCTACATAAGGAATCACTTGTTCTGTATACATTTTGCTGCTAACACAAATCTTAATAGGCTACCAAAAACCACACATACAACAATGTACCATGAGGGTATCAAATGATCGTCCCATGATACATATCTATAGTAGGTCTACTTTAAAAATATAAATATATATCCTGAAACATCAATTGATACTGTGCTATTTTTAACCAATCTGAAAGACCACACAAAAAATCAAAATACTGGCGACCTCCTAGGACGCCATCTTTGGTTAATTTCAGTATGTGTTCAGCAAATTTAGCTTAGTTAAATATAACTGTTTAATAACTATTTTAATAAAACTCTTAAATAATTATTTTCTCAGATAATTCAGCAACTAATAAGACATGCCCCTGGTGAAAAAACCAGCATATGCTGGTAGGTATGTTTTGATGCTGGGATGCTGGTTAGGTAGGTTTTGATGCTGGTTTAAGCTGGTCCTTTGCTGGTTTATGCTGGTCCTTGACCAGCAACATGACCAGCAAAAACCAGCAAAGGACCAGCTTAAACCAGCATCAAAACCTACCTAACCAGCATATGCTGTTTTTTTCACCAGGGTCTGTTTAGAATTGAACTACTCTAATCACGAATGAATCACTGTACTGAATCGGTTCTTTGTCATGATTTAAAAGATCTGAATCGATTCACTAACACTTCGAATCGTTTGGAGCGGGTTTTCGGTAAAACATATGCAGGAAATATATGGATAATTACCTATATTACAATCAAATAAAACCAAATCGGAAAATTCACACTGTCGTTTAAAATAAAAAATAAGGTTTGTAAATTCAACTCTTTCATGCGAAGCTTATACCGTACTATAGGTTAAGGCATTAGGTACAAGATTATTATAACGCTAGCATGTACATCTTTTCTGAATATGTACCATGTAAGTACAAATTTACATCTTTTAATACTATGGTAACCTACCCCTGGTGAAAAAAACAGCATATGCTGGTTAGGTAGGTTTTGATGCTGGTTTAAGCCGGTCCTTTGCTGGTTTATGCTGGTCCTTGACCAACAACATGACCAGCAAAAACCAGCAAAGGACCAGCTTAAACCAGCTAAGGACCTGCATAAACCAGCAAACGACCATCTTAAACCAGCATCAAAACATACCTACCAGCATATGCTGTTTTTTTCACCAGGGACATCATTCAATAACACGGTGTTTTTTTTTTTTTTTTTTTGTAAATCACTGGAAATATTTTTGTGAAATTGTTCTCATTCCTTTTATGGTCGTATTAATGGTTACAACTGTATAATTTTTAGTATACCGATACCTATACAGTACGTGCTGACAGGACAGAAAGGGCTTCCCATCATAAACACAGAGCTGTTGAAAGTGGGCGGAGCCGCGACTCCTGTAAACACATGTGGAAATCAAGCGCTCTGATTGGACAGCGATTGAGATGTGGGCGTGGCATGTGGGGAAGCCTGGAAGAACACAAACACAGCGGAGGAGCGCAGGGGCAAGAGAAACGCGGAGAAAGTGACATTTTAATCATTTCGTGTGCTCACTATGAATTTTCTTTGATTAAGATGATGCTTTACGAACAAATGAACACGACGAAGTGCAATTATGAGCGTGCACTCACTAAAGAGAGCGTATAAGGTTTACTTTACACATGCTTTGTGAAACATCGTTGTATTATTTGATACTGAGACTGAAATAGGAAAGTTGAAACATGGGATCGAAGTTGACCAGGCAAAGTAGTTTGGACAGCCAGGCGACTTTCTTTCGGAGGGGTCGGCAGCAGCATGAGCAGGATGTGGAGAAGAGGAGAGGAGGAAGAGGAGAGTTTTTGCTCAGTTCTCTGATGCTGAAGTCCGACAAGCTCCCCGGAATGCTGCGCAAATCCAGTCCCAGCCCATATGTCCGGAGAGTGGCTTGGGTTCGGGAGATCCAAACCCTGCTGAAGGAGCAGAAGGTGGAACAAGCCGTCGATGTGTTGAAACTGCTTAGAAAGGTACAAAACATCATTTATTAATAAAGCGAGTTATCTAGTTCTTGCAAGAACTACAGGTTGTTGTTGCTGATGCTGCTCTTGCAGCATGATTAAGAAAAGAAATCTCTTTAATGTCTCAATATTTAAACCCTACCCTGAAAAAATAATACTAAGAAATTTAAGCCTCTCAAACTGCTCAGATGGTCAAGTCTGCAATAAAAAGTATGAGATTTAAATACGAATACAATATTTCTAATACATTCTTTCTATAACATTTTATCCGAGTGTAGGCATGTGACGTATAACATTTTCATGTTGCGATAATTGCTGAAGCTTTATTATCACGATATGAAAATAAGTTGCAAAACCGTGTTGTCATAATACAGTATCAATCGCGATTAATCGCATCCGGAATAAAATATATGTGTGTGTACTTTTCTAGATACATAATAAATATACACAGTACACTCGCATATATTATGTAAACAAAAACTTTTATTTTATATGTGATTAATCGTGATTAATAATTTGACAGCACTAAAAGTTTAATAACTTTTTTCTTAAAAAATAACTAAACATTTAAATACAATAACGTAATAGGCTACCCACAAAAAAGTAAACAAATATTTCAAACAGATTTATTCATGTTTATTATCGTGATATATCGTATTACAGAATACTGGCATAATAAATAATTCATTGTATGCATCTGTATTTGAATTAAAAAAGTTACAAGCCTTACAAAAACTACTTTGGAGGCACCATGGTACAGTGGCGCTTTAATATGTGGCAGGGTACTAAATAAGTACTGTAATAAATCATAGTATTTACCTTATAAATACCATGGTGTGTTATGAAGAACTTTTTCCAAAAATCGAAAGTAATGCAATGTTATTTTGTGGTTAGTACAGTAGTATAAGGAATATTGTATGAATAAGTATTTATTTTTTATTAATTCTGTTTGCTCTTATCAATTATAATCATATTCCTAATCGTATTCCTGATTTAAATTTTATATCTAAAACATAAAAGTATCGTTGTTTTACCATGTTTTTTACCTTACCATATCATGATAGTAAGTTTTTTTTTTTTTTGGACAGGTTGATGGTGAAACAACTTAGTATACATTTAAGATTCATATATGATTGTCCACTGTTTTATGTTTATTTTTGTGTTGTGTGTTAGATTATGATGGACAAACCAGCTTATTAGCTTTTCTCTACATGCCTGACAGAACCAGTCTCACAACTTCTTCCCAACCTAATCCGAAAGCATCACAGTCGCTCAAGATTTTCCTTTACATAAATGCTTCATAAATGTTCTGGCTTGCATTTAATTGTCAAAAAGGAATGAGCTGGACTTTGCATGTCACAAACCACTCAGAGCAAAACCAACTTCTCCAAAGCTATTCACTTGAGGTCTTGATCACAACTGAGAGTTTTGATACCTGTAATGAGCAGTTCAGCTCTTGAGATTTAGTTGTAGTGCTCAAATATTACAGCTGGTGATTGACAGTCACCTCAGTGCTCCATAAAGTCCATCATTTGATGCTGATGGCGAATCAGATCTGTGTAGTAAGGTCACTGGTGCAGACTCATCGATCCAGCGTATGCTAATGGAAGCACCACAGTTCCAGCTTGAAGTGTTTACGAGAGAATCAGCACGTATTACGGACTTTATGAAGGATTTTATGCCATTGAATTGTGTTTATTGATTAGCTTGTCAAGAGGGTCCTCAAATCACAGGAACATCTCAGTGTATGCAACCTGATGATGAGGGTCCTCTAGTTCCACCCTCACTGAATAAAAGGTCCTGAGAAAAGCTTGTTTTATGCAACGTGAGTAATTTTAATGTGATGCTTTCTAGCCTGTTAAACATCTGGAAGGAGAATCTGGACATCTGGATCAACAGATAATTGGAACGGAATGAAATGATGGGAGATCTGATAGCTTGAAAACAGTAAATTAAAGCTAGATTGTTGCAGTTTCAGTGCAAAAAGATTGTCAAGTGGTTGTCAGGACTTTGCTTTGTGGTTGTTAAGGTGTTCTGAATGTTTTAAAACATTTTTATGAGGTTGCTAAGGTGTTCTGGGTGGTTGCCAGTAGGGGTTTGTGATATCGACAAAAAATATATTTTGAACGATAACGATAATTAAACACGTTGGCTGGTTTAGGCCTGTCATGGATAATGGATAAATAAAATGATAAAATCGCCAATAGAGGACAGTAAGTCCCTCAATCAGTGATTCACTGAATCATTCATTCAAAATGATTCATTTAAAAACGAAGCAAATGACGAAGCAAATCTTTATGAATGGATCATTGAATCACTGACT
The DNA here is from genome assembly GCF_022985175.1 of Labeo rohita. NCBI lineage: Eukaryota > Metazoa > Chordata > Actinopteri > Cypriniformes > Cyprinidae > Labeo > Labeo rohita. The sequence goes on along the minus strand of NC_066878.1, from coordinate 577,765 downwards.
CAAATGATTCGTTTTAAGATTCATTCAGAACGAACCCGCTGATTGTGTTGAGACGTGCAAATGCTCTGCTCCAGGTTTGTTTGAAACTATTTTCATTGGCAAAATAGAAAAAAAACGGAATGTAACTCAATCAATATTAACTTTGTGTTGTTTGAACTGTTTAATAAATTAATATTACATTCGCGATAGCGCTTATTAATATTCAGGAAAACGTCACTCTTGCTCGAGTGATATTACTTAAATATCATATCTTATAAATATAAAAACATACAGGGATATTTTTTGCGTTCATAACTTGAATTATCCACCTTATTTTTCCTGTAAGAGCAGTCGCGGCCATTTGTAACATTAATGTGTCTGGTGGCTTCCGGTCTCATCTGCTTCAAGCTGTTTTTAGCTGTACAAAACGTATGTTTTGTTGCTTGATATTGCTAACTGGCGTGTCTTACCATATTATTTTAATGTGTTACCTTAATTATGAACACAATTGTTTGTAGCGCAAACAGTTTTACCGTTTACTGCACTTACTGAACCGGAAGTCTCACACATTACCAGAAAACAGCTTAGGCTACTTACCATTAAAAAACAAGGCGGATAGGGGCATTTTAACTGCTTTCTAATAGCGTCATCACACAGTGTATGCTTTTGAACTCTCAAACGTGTTCTTTTTTTTTTTTTTTTTGCAAATGAGTGGCACACTCAATATTAGCTCACATATGATATTACGATATCATAGACGATAAATATGAAACACATTAGTTGCTAGGTGGTTGATAACCCTGAATTCTCATGGCTCGAGTCCGTCTTCAGTGTATTTTTTCATCCATTTGATTTAAGGTATCATATTTAAATATCTTAAGAAGTTCAGATTTAGTCACAGTTAAATGAATTTTCAGTCATCACTTTCAGCTCTGTCTAGATATGGCACTTTGTCACATGGATGCCCAGCCAGTCAAAAAGCTTTCCAAACATGGAGCCGTCTCACTCACCCCAGCCCTGGAAGCTCTTAACACCCTGTCGGAGCAGAGAGGGGTCACATCAAGGCAAACCTCGCTACCTTTTAAGATCGTAGATTGCTAAAAGAAATTATTTTCTGAGCATTGTTAAGCAGCTTTTCCATTCAGGGAAAAATGGATTGGATGTTAATCAACTCGGGGTCAAAATGATGGAGCGGGATGCCTTCTTTTGCCCTGAACAGAGAGAGAAAGAGAGTGAGAGAGAGAACCAATGAGAGGAGGACAAAAACAACATCCCTTATCTCTGCTGTAGCTTTTCCTGTGCCCTAATGAGTGCAATTCATTTTCCGCCGTTGACTCTCATTGAGCAAAGGCAGGAAACCACTCCGCTTACATGCTCTACTGAGCACATGCAGTGGATGTCAATGCTACAAAGATTTTGTGGTTGTATAATAACATTGAATTTGAAATGTCTATTTGATTGCACTTTAATCTCCCAGATATGACTTTGCTTTGTCATATTGTCATACCTATTGAGGTATATTTTCATGTCTCCATCATGTTTTAATATATGTGACCCTGGACCACAAAACCAGTCATAAGGGTCAATTTTTTGAAATTAAGATTTATACATAATCTGAACGCTGAATAAATAAGATTTCCATTGATGTATGGTTTGTTAGATGGGACTATATTTGGCTGAGATACAACTGTTTGAAAAGTAGGGATGTCACAATACTCACTATAATATCGAACCATTTCGGTTTTGCATTTAAATAATTTCCTTGTTTTATTTATTTCGAAATTTGCTGTGTGTGCCCATGATTTCACATGCTGAAATGAGGAAACGCTTCCTCGCTTATATTTGAAAAAGCAACACACGCAGAGCATCTTCCATTCTAATGAAATGCAATGATAAGCCTTTCTAAACCTGTTGTCCAACAAAAGAGAAAATTATAACTTATTTTTACTTCACAGCATCAGTCGAGTGTTTGAAATAACTTCCTTTTGTGATCTGATGTGGCTTCTTATCATAGAATGAGGCAGACAATATATTCTACACTGTCGATTATAGCTTACAAATATCATTATGAAAATCATTATGAAAATACCCAAGATGGCTTAAAGAACACAAATAAACCATATATTATTGCAGACAAGTGTTTATTGTCCTTACATTTCATAATTTAAAACATTTAGCACTATGCCTTTATCCATAAAGGCATAACGCCCTCGAGCAGAAAATTTACATATGCGTCAAAGAAGTAGCACTGATTACGTTCCGTTCCAGAGAAGCTACTTCTTTGACCCATATGTGAATTTTCTGCTCGAGGGCACCCTCTGGCGTCCAGTATGAATGAAACCCATCCTATTTTGCATAAAAATCGGAAAAATAATACCTCTCTCAAAAGAATATTAAGCCGACATTTAATAATCCACGCTTTTTCCAGTGTAAAACGGAACCGAAAACCGTGGTTAAAAACCGAGGTGCGTATTGAACCGTGGACTAACTGTATTGTTGCATCCCTAGTTCTTAGCAATGGATATTATGAAGTTTTGATATATTTATGGTAGGAAATTTACAAATTGTCTTAATGGAACATAATTGTTTACTAAAAATCCTAATGATTTTTTGCATAAAAGAAAAATCAATAATTTTGACCCATACAATGTATAACAATGGCTATTGCTACAAATATACCTGTGCTACTTATGACTGGTTTTGTGGTCCAGGGTCACATACTGGATAAAAATGGAAATCAAATGAGTTAGTTTACTTTTATTACAATTAATATTGTTGTTGTTTACTAAAACTATGAAGAATCGGCTGCAATGATAAAAATATAAACTTTAGAAAAACAACTTAAAAGCTATATAAAAATGCAAAAAATAAATAAATAAATAATAACAGCATAAACATATAACAAAATAATTAAATGAAAACTTAAAAAGCTAATTCAAAATGTTATTAAATGCTGTAAATGTGTATGAATAATACTAAAATAACACTGATCACCCTGGACCACAAAACCAGTCATAAGGGTCAATTTTTTCGAAATTGATCTTTATACATCATCTGAAAACTGAATAAATAAGCTTTCCATTGATGTATGGTTAGGATAGGACAATATTTGGCTGAGATTTGAATATCTGGAATCTGAGGGTGCAAAAAGAAAATCGCCTTTAAAGTTGTCCAAATGAAGCTCTTACTAATGCATATTACTAATTAAAAATTAAGTTTTGATATATTTACAGTAGGAATTTTACTAAATATCTTCATGGAACACGATCTTTACTTAATATCCTAATGATTTTTGGCATAAAAGAAAAATCAATAATTTTGACCAATACAATGTATTTTTGGCTACTGCTACAAATATACCCCAGCGACTTAAGACTGGTTTTGTGGTCCAGGGTCACAATTAAGTATAAGGATGAATTCCTTAAATCCTAAAGAATTTAACTGTCATGTAATTTAATTCTGTTATGTTTTGTGATTTGAGGTTCAATCTTTTGCTGAGCAATGGTTAACTTTAGCTCTTAATTCCACTCCTTGTCATTATGTACAGATTCAAAGTACAAAGAGTTTTGCGAAATGCTTTTAAAAGCTTTCTTAAATTATGGTGCAATCATATTTCATTTAGTTTTAGCATTCAAAAAGTACTGCAGAACAGAAACGACCTGTGCTTATGCTTTATAGATGAAAAACAGAGGGCTTGGAGGAGCTTCCAGATGTCTGGGAATCCCTGAGAAAAAGACGTGCAGTAGATCAGTGTGAAACCCAAAGGGAGGTTTCCACTTCCCTGCACTCAGCAGCTTTCCAGTTTCTTCATCAGTTTCTGTGGGATCTATCTTTGAATCGATTCACGGGGTGGTGTAGTTGTTGCTTTGTGTTGCTGATGTGTTTCGCCCTCCGTATTCACTTCTATATGTTCGCTTTGTCCCAACTAATTGCACTAGCCAGTGGATTAAACGAGAAACGTCGTCCTCAGGGAATTTTCTTTTGATTCTCTCACGTTTTTTTTTTCTTTCCCTGCTGGTCGTACCAGCGTACCAGCTGGTTGCCTTGGCTGTTCAGTGGGGGGAAAACACTTTAGCTGTCTACGATAAGCCTGGCTAATAAGCTGTCACTGTGTCTGCACACAGTTTCTTTGCCATACTTAAAGAAGCTGGACTTAAGGTTAGCAGCGCCAGTCCAGCAATAGATCAGCAATCGGTTCGGCAGCTATTTAGAGTTTTCTTTTCACCGAAGTAAACACAATGGAAAGACTTTATTTCTATGTCATTCAAAAAAGCCCCTCGCTTAATCTCTCGACTGGAGATTGGAGGCGTAGGATGAAAGGATTAAGTTGTTGAATATTGAGGTTTATCAGTGACCTTTACTCGCATTTGTAATCCTACATGCTTAACAATCTCGTGTTCTTTCTCGACAGGACCTGGGTCTCGAAGGAACGTCTCTTAACGACATCCTCTACAAGAATGCTGCCTTCCTCAACCTAGTGGATCCAATTTCTCATGAGCTTCTGCTTAATTTGGCCCGAGACATGCAGTGTCCAAAGAGGGTAAGCCACTAGCGCTAATAAGCAAAGATGATCGTAAACACAAACTCATGAGGTGGCTAGTCGATGGGTTTGACTCGATACCAGCCCACAGCTGTCAACATTATCTCTGGATCCCTGCTTTAGCTTGAGCCAAAACCTGTGCACATGTTCATTACTCAGTCTCCAGATATGTAGAGCGTTTATTTTTAGCTGGCGGTAAGAGGCTTGCCGGGCCAATTCTACAGCCCCGCTGCATGGATAAGACCACGGGCAGCTGTCATCCCACGGCCGGGACTGGAGTTTGGGCGCTCACGCTTCAGCCCTGTCCTAAATTAGTTTGCAAAGCGTGAGAAGTACAGAAAGATGGCACTGACCTTTATTTTGCTCGAGAGAGTCATCAGTGATGTTTTCATTCTATGCTGAAATTCCACAGTTCTGTTTGGACTTAATTGGACAGAAAGGCCAGCAAGAGGGGCACTTTCCAATAATAGATCCACTTGAAGGGGCAAGGCTTGTCCTTTTCTTTCGAGACTTTTTTTGAATAGCAAATTGAATCAACATTTGTCATGTTTCCAACATAGGCTCTTTGGGAAAAATGTGCAAAACTCCAAAAACATACCTATACATACAACTGACTGCAGTTGTCGCAGTACAACTCTTAAAAATAAAGGTTCCGAAAGGGTGTTTTTGCAGTGATGCCATAGAAGAACCATTTTTGGTTCCCCAAAGAACGTTTCAGTGAACAGTTCCTAAAAGAACCATTTTGAAGAACATTTTAAAAATCTAAAGAACCTTTTTTTGACTATAAAGAAAATTTTCTGCATTTGAAAGGTTCCATGGATGTACAAGGTTCTTCATAGAAGGATTGATACCAATAAAGAACCTTAATTTTTAAGAGTTTAAAACTCCAATTTGTATTCCTTTTCACACAAATTGTAACGGGGCAGAGTACTGCTTAATAACATTTTGCGTTTGCACTGTGTTTGTAAATGAATACATTTTGACATTTGTATCACATAGTCAGCTCCATGTGTGGCTTTTCTAAAACGGTAAACTTGCTCACTAGCTCACCTGGTGTAGCACTGTATATGCATAGCAAAATGCTCATGTTTCCCAAGAAACATGAGTCAGTGTAAAAAAAAAGAACTTGTAGAAGCAAGTTAAAATTACATGATTTACTCAGCAAATGGATCTTTGCTTTTTTTAAATACTATTGGTTAGGCTTAAAAGAGAAGTCCACTTTCAAAACAAAGATTCACAGATAATGTACTCACCCCCTTGTCATCCAAGATGTTCATGTGTTTCTTTCTTCAGTTGTAAAGAAATTATGTTTTTTGAGGAAAACATCTCAGCATTTTTCTCCATATAATGGACTGATATGGTGCCCCGAATTTGAACTTCCAAAATGCAGTTTAAATGCGGCTTCAAGCGAACTCAAATGCGGTTGTAAGCGATCTCAGCTGAGGAAGAAGGGTTTTATCTAGCGAAACGAACGGTTATTTTCATTTAAAAAATACAATTTAAATACTTTTTAATCTCAGACGCTCGTCTTGCCTTTCTCTCCCTGAATTTTGTGTGTTCTGGCTCAAGACAGTTAGGGTATGTCGAAAAACTCCAATCGTATTTTCTCACTCAATTTCAAAAATCATTTTGAAAAATCATCCTACATCGCTGCAGAAGTACCGACACAGTCTTTGCAAAGTGAACATGCAAAGAAGATCAAACACCCTTAACAAAAAAGGTAAAACTGCGATATAGGACGATTTTGAAGTTGAGGGAGAACATGAGATGGGAGTTTTTCAACATACCCTAACTGTCATGAACCGGAAAAAAGCTCAGGAAGAGCAAGACAAGACAAGCGTTTGACATTAAAAAGTATGTAAGTTGTATTATTTTTATGAAAATAACTGATTGTTACACTAAATAAGACCCTTCTTCCTCAGCTAGGATAGTTAACAACTGCATTTGGAATCGCTTGAAGCCGCATTTAAACTGCATTTTGGAAGTTCAAAATCGGGGGACCATAGCACTCCATTATATGGAGAAAAATCCTGAAATGTTTCCCTCAAAAAACATAATTTCTTTACAACTGAAGAAAAAAAGACATGAACATCTTGAATGACAAGGAAGTGAGTACGTTATCTGTAAATTGTTGTTCTGGAAGTGATTTGATCATATCAAGGTTTGGTCGTATCGCACACCCCTATGTCTGATAAAGGAAGATTCCCACTAGCTGGCATTTTGGGTAACCTAATGTAACCTATCCCCACTCCCTGATCAAGAATGAAAGAGAGGTCACTGACTAAATGGCTGGCTCTGACATTGCTATTCGATTCCCTGTCACGTATTGCAAAGGCCCATTTTGACAGTAAATCAATGTGAAGCTCGCTAAAGTAAGGACAGGAGCACATTGTGAGCATAAACAATTGTAACAGACTAAATTAGGATGCAACTCATTGAGTAACTGTACTCTGTGAATGTGTCAGTATAGAAAGCAGGGTGGTGCGCTGTTCAGAATTGAACTGAGAATCAAAATTCAGAATGAGAATTCCAATTAGATTCCTTCATTTGAATTTTATTCATATGAAGTAGCAAACATGATGCAGAATTGCAATTAAATTTGAATGGAAGTAGATAGATAGATAGATAGATGGATAGATAGATAGATGGATAGATAGATATACCCACTATAACCAACCATTAGCGCTTGCGACGCAGCTTGGTGTTTGTTCGGGAAAAAGGTTTTGATCAGGTCTGAGCCGGACAGTGGGATTAGAGGAAGATTTTCAATATCGCGAAAAGAGAATTCAGGCTGGATTTGTGGTGAAGTTTTCTCTTATTCTCAGTTGGGCTCTTAGCAGGCAGCTGTGAAAATGCTTGCTAGCCTCCTTCAACAGCAGAAGCCTTGAGGAGCTAAGCATCTAAACCCAGAAAACGAGAGCGAGGGATTGAACGGCTCTCAATTTTCTCTGCTTCTTTTCTTCCTCTCCGACTTAATAAACATTCAGTTACCTGCTGACAGGTAAACCAAATCCCATCCCATTGAGCTTAGAAAAACCACCTTGCTTCTTAAAGAAATGGATTCACACCATTCAGATGTCCTGCCTGAAAGCCAAACCCTGTTAGACTTTGTTATACTTATATAATCAGTGTTGAGAGGCATTAGAGAACTTGTAGAACTATGTAGAGTTGGATTCATTTTAATTAATCCATTTGTGTATGTGAACCAGATTATAAAGAAATTACTATGGAAAGTTTGATTCATTTTAATGAATCAATTCATTTGGACAGTGTAACATGAACTGGACCAATTCTTACTATTAACTAGTTGCTTATTAGCATGCATATTAATAGCTTGTTGGCTGTTTATTAGTTCTTATAAAGCACATATTAATGTCTTATTTTGCATGACCATACTTTAGATCTTTCAATCTTACCCCGTACAACTATGTACCTTATTAACTATTAATAAACAACAAATTAGACGTTTAAGGCAAAAGTTATAAGTAAGAACTGGTCCTTTAAAAATAAAGCGTGACCCTAAACTCATATGTAGCGTCAGAACGTTTGATTCATTTGAATGAATCAGTTCATTTGGACAGTTTGAATGAATTAACTGGATCAAAAAGAAGCAGATCACTGATTAAAAACTCATCAAATTAATATGTAGCATCAGAATATGTTTTTTTTTTTTTTAAGAATCAGTGTGTTTGGACATTTTGTATAAATGAAACAGAACAAAAAGTTATGATTCACTGATTCGGTGAATCAGTGAATCATTACTTTTTGTTTTGATTCAGCAGATTTTTTTATTGCACATGATAATTATTTTAAATGTAATAAAGTGTATATTTATAAATAAAAATATTAATTTAATTGCTTATTTTATTTTAAAGTGCCTTCTTAAATAACTTCAGTAATATATTTTAATAATATATTTTCATTTTATTCTTTCTTTCTTTTTTTATTTTATTAGTGTTAATTTATCAGTGTATTAATTAATTTTTTATCAGTGTTAATTAATATGTTGAAGTTTAATGTTGTCATCTTAATCAAGATTCATTCTAGTACTTTGCAACGATTAATCGCGATTAATCGCATCCACAACAAAAGTTTTTGTGCACATAATATATGTGTGTGTACTGTGTGTGTATATTTATTATGTATATATATACATATTTTCAAAATATATACTGTATATATATAATAAATATACACAGTACACACACACAAATAAACAAAAACTTGGAGGCAGTTAATCACAATTAATTATTGCCAAGCGCTAATTCATTTATAAACTGCAGATTTTTTTATTGTAGATAATAATGAATTATTTTAAATGTAGTAAATTGCATATTTATTATATAAATAATAACAAATTCAAGTAAATTAAATTAATTATTTATTTTATTTTAAATTAAAGTGCCGCCATTTTTTATTTGATTAATTAGTTTATCAGTTCATTAAGTTAATTTATATGTTCAAGTTTAATGTTGTCATCTTAATCATGATTCATTTAAAAGCAGATTTTTTTATTCTAATAAAATTTAATAATATATATATTTATTTTAGAAATAATAAATTATTTTCAACTAATTGAATTATTTATTTTAAAGTACGTAAGTACTTTACGTAAGAAACTTTTCATTTCAATAATATATTTCAAAACTACATTCTAACAGTTGTGTCATAAAATCAGCTTCTTTCACTTGAATCGCTAAAAAGCTGTACTCAGGTGGCTCTTTTAACTACAGTATAAAGCAGGACTTTACAGGTGTGTGTGGTCTGCCTTTATGAGAGGTCCGTCTGTGGTTTAACGTCATTTACGTGGGTAGCTTGTATCTTAGCTTAAGTTCCCCAGCGCTGCTTATAATACAGTATAATGTGAGTCTCATTACACAAGCAACTAATGAAGTTTTGAGTCCCCAGAGTCAACTGATGGGGATCCTCAATCGCAGCAGTTATTTATGATGGGAATCATGGGAAATATGGAAAGGCATTTTAATGAGCTTTTGTTTGTGCGTAGCACATAGATTTTGTTTTTCATTTAACTGTCTTACAATTGACAGTTTTTCATTAAAGTCTGGCAGTTGCGTATCGAGCTATGCCTAATGTCTTAATGTTCGGTCGCTGATTGAAAGTCCACGTAAATCCTTCTGACAATAAAACTCTTTCTGGAGAGCACGTCGTCGAATGGACGCCGTCTTTATTAAGGGAGTTCAATAAAACTAGTCCGATAATTGCTGTCGCTCACTGCTACCAGAAACCAACTTAATATACATTAAAGATTCAACAAATGTCTTTGTTTTGGCTTAATAGCTGTCAGGAGGCCACCGAGACGTACATGTTTATTTCCTGTCATTTCTTAGACTGATAGAACGAGCTAGTCGACTCGAGTCAATAGCTTCGGCTGGTCTTTTATGTTTTTCTGCCTCGCTCGCGTTGTTGTGCTTTAGCACTGATTAGATTTACTCGGCTCTGCTCCGGCCAATCCGTTTAAAGAGAGAGAGGCGAGCCAAAGCCTGTTTTGATGCAGAAATGGCTGCAGGCATTGTTGACCGAAGGCCTTGAGATTGTTTTAAACCTACCTCTCACCCAGTAGTTTAAAATGGCATGAATAACTAAGACATTTTAATTGAACTGTCATCTTCATCTCAAGCTACATGTTAAGGAAGAGTACCACTTTTTGTAGCACTAACTGCTGCTTTTAAAGCGAAATCAATATTAAATTCATGATGTTGAGTTTTTTAGGTCCATTTTAGTGCCATTAAAGATTATTTTAAAAATATGACATTATTTTCATGACAGTTAAGCACACTTTCCCTTCATATATTAATTAATTTAATATCTCCATACAATTCATTTTAGTTTTTTTCCACTCTCATTGAAATAAAAAAACATATTATATAGTCAGTAAGATGTTTTTTATTAAAAGTGACAGTAAAGACATTTATAATGTTACAAATGATTTCTATTTTTCAAAATATAGCTGCAAGCAGCAATTAAGGGGCCAAGCACAATCAGAGGCAAAATAAGGAGCTAAGCATGGCATGGAGCGGCAGACCAACTACAACAATGAGTAATTAAAGAAGTCATCCACTTCTAGAACAACAATTCGCAAATAATTTACTCACCCACTTGTCATCTAAGTGTAACGGGACTCGTCAGAAGTCATGAAGAAGTTATGTTTTTTGAGGAAAGCGTTTCAGGATTTTTCTCCATATAGTGGACTTCATTGGTGCCCCGATTTTGAACTTCCAAAATGTAGTTTAAAAGCAACTTCAAAGAGCTCTAAACATCCCAGCCGAGGAAGAAGGGTCTTATCTAGCGAAACAATCAGTCATTTTTTTCGGAAAATAAAAATTTAAGCACAAAAGCTCATGTAGCGCAGGCTCTGGGATGCGCGTTCACAACGCTACGTACTTTAAACCACGTTGAAAGGTCACGCGGAACTACAGTCCCAGTGTTTACAAAGCAAACTCGCAAAGACTAAGAAAGTGCAAGTAAGTCAAACGCTGTTTACAAACAAAAAGGTACAACGATGTTGGACGATTCTGAAGTTGTAAGAGAAAATAAGATGGAGTTTTCACCATACTCTACCTTTTTGAGCCGGAGTACACAGACGCTGAACTTAGACGTGATTCGTAGTAGTGATGGGAAGTTCGGATCACTTTACCAACTCGGACCTTTGAGTCTCGTTCAGCAAAGTTTCAGTTCAAGTTCAGTTTTTCGATTCATTTCGTTCATTTTAGCAAAATATAATTAAAATGTTACGTTTTACTTTCCTAACACATCTACTGCTTACACAAACATTGATCACACTACAAACAAGACAAAACTATAATGCTATAAGAAACAGAAAAGATTAATTCATTATTTACCTGGGTCTTTAGTCTATGATTAGCTCACCTCACCTCTTATCTGACAAGTTTTTGGGTTTGAGTCATTCATTCATCACGTGACAGCCCAATAAGCTTAACCAGTGTGAGTCAGAAAAAGAATTGATAAAAGATGAAAGAATCTCTCAAGTCTTCAGGTTTGAGTCATTCGTTCATCAAGTGACAGCCCCATAAGATGAACGCATGTCTCAAAGACTCGAAACAGGTGAACTAATTCCAGTACAGAACCTAATAGCATGTTAGGTTTTGTGCTTAAAAAGTATACAGATTTTTATTTTTTTTAAAAAATGACCGATCGTTTCGCTAGATAAGACCCTTCTTCCTCGGCTGGGATCATTTAGAGCCTGCTTAAACTACATTTTGGAAGTTCAAAATCGGGGAACCAGTGAAGTCCATTATATGAAGAAAAATCATGAAATTCTTTTCTCAAAAACCATAATTTCTTTACGACTGAAGACAGAAAGACATGAACATCTTGGATGACAAGGGGGTGAGTAAATTACTTGTAAATTGTTGTTCTGGAAGTGGACTTCTCCTTTAAAGCCATTTTAGGATGATTTTAGTCAAAATAGCTTAAAAAAATCTTAAGTACAACCTCTAGTAATATGATTTAATGGAATATCACTTTTGACCAATAGGTGGCGCTGTTATCAAATCGATGTGGTGTGGTCAGTTTAAGGAGACAATGGCACATACAAAGTTTGGTGTCATTATGTCAAAGCTTTGCAGAGATACAGCCTCAGTTGTAGTCTGGCATCATGCCTCAAATTTGTTGCATTGCTATACAAAAACAGTTTTGTCTATCAACACGAAATGTATAACTTTTTGTCAGCACAGTCTTAAGATAATTTGACTCGATGTTGGTGAAAATCGAACCAGCGATCAAAGAGGAGAAAAAGTAGGTTTTCAGCGTAAATATAAATGACGGACAGAAAGTTTGGTTGACTATGGCATAATTGGTCGGCATGACCCAAAGAATATTTAGAGACTAGTTTTATTACAAAAAACGAATTCGGTCAAAGGTTATTAGACTTTTTGGGAATTTCATAGTTAATGATTAATGAATGGTTTATCACTCTTGACGACTAGGTGGCACTGTTACCAAATTGATGTGGCTTGGTCAGTGTGAGGTGACAATGGCACACACAAAGTTTCGTGTCAATATGTCAAAGTTACACCAATGCGGTCATAAAATGTATCATTTTACGACAAAATTAAGAATGGAAAATTGGGTTTGGCTTAACTTGGCATGCTGCGCCAAATCTAAAGAGACCAGTGATTTTTGGCTAAAACCATTCAGAACTTATAAGACTTATAATAACATTTCCCATATCTCCTGACCACTCAGTGGTACTGTGCCGAAACACTGCAGGTAGCCTCAGGTCATGGTTGTTATAACACACACCAATTTTGGTGTAAAAACACCAAACCGTTGCAGAGATTAGCCTCGCATCCATTTTTGCGTGCGCTTCGTCAAATTCGTTCCACGCGTTATTCAAAAACGGTTTGACTAATCAACTTTCTTTCCACAAATTTTTGCCATTATGGTCTGAAGATGATCTGAGCCAAATTTTGGTGAAAAACCAGCTAGGATGAGTTTGAAAAAGTAGGTTTTTCGAACAATTAAAAATAGCGAAAAAAATTTTGGTGTTCATTCGAATCAAGATGAGCCTATTTTATAGGAAAAAAGAAAATTCCTTCTAGACCTTACAGTTTAAAAGTTATTAGCATAAACATATGTAACATTTTGGACAAGTGGTGGCGCTAAAGAGTTTGAGTTAGAGACTCTAAACTTGCTGTGGTTAATGTTGAGACTGTCCTCTATCAGTGTGCCAAGTTTCATAACTTTCCCGCAAGCGGTTTTATGGGCTGCCATAGACTCGAGCTGAAGAAACGGAAGAAGAAGAATCAGAAATCTTTCTTGAACACCAAATCAGCATATTAAAATTATTTCCAAAGGATCATGTGACACTGAAGACTGGAGTAACGATACTGAAAATTCAGCTTTGCATCACAGGAATAAATTACGTTTTAAATGATATCCACTTTGAAAAAGGTTTTTTTTAAATTGTAATAATATTTCACAGCATTACTGTTTTTACTGTATTACATATAAATACAGCCTTGGTGAGCAAAAAACACTTTTTTTTTTAAACATTAAAAAAAGCTTTCCAACCTCCAACTTGACTGATTTATAATGATTGTTATTCTTGATAACTTAATAGTTACATATCAGTGCATTTGATCATACATTTTTATAAAAGCAATAAACTACTGCCGTGCTGTTGCTACATTAAAGTAATTTTAGACATTCTTGTGGCTGCTTGCTTTTGTAATGACACTTAAGCTAAATCATAATCACTGACAGATTAACCTGAACAGTTTACCTCCCAACAACCCTTTTAAAGACATGGTAAACATTCAGGTTTTGTAAGGTTCTCTGTCAGTGACCATAAGTTGGAGCTTTATTTGGCAGCCCATCTCCCAGAATAGCTCTTCATCACTCGTTTCTCCTCATCCTGGCTTTTGCAGGAGACTGATGCTCTCAAGTCCTCTGAGAAGATCTGCAGGCAGCTGATCTATCACCTGACCCCTCACTCCAAGTGGAGCAGACAGAACGTGCCCAGGAGGAAGTCTCAAGCCTGGTAAGAGTCTCGCGTCTGTCCATCTGTCCCTTATTAGGATACACCTCCACAACAACTGACATCAGAGCTTAGAAAACTCTGTGCTGACAGATTGAAATACAGACAACTAGAAGAGAAAGAGATTAGCTGTTCTTGAAATCTGTATAAGATGCTTAAATGGGTATGAAAGTTTAATTGGGTTAATGTTGAGGTACTTAAGTTATGTAAGTTTCATGATGACAATACTGTCCTCATTTTCTCACTCTTCTCACCTTCCAAAAGTGATTAGTATTGTTAAAGGAATAGTTCACGCAAAAATGAAAATTCTGTCATTAATTACTCATCCTCGTCGTTCCGTGGTGTTCTTTGTGACTGCGCATCGAAGACTGACAGGGAAGAGAAGATATTGTTGAATAAAGTCGTTTTGCTTTCTTCATGCACAAATGGTTTTCTCATAGCTTCATAAATTTAAGGTTGAACCACTGATGTCACATGGACTATTTTAACGATGTCCTTACTTCTTTCCGGGCTTGAACGTGTCAGATGCATTCCTCTCTATGCAGGGTCAGAAAGCTCTCGTATTTCATCAAAAATTTCTTAATATGTGTTCTGAAGATGAACGAAGGTCTTACGGGTTTGGAACGACATGAGGTGAGTAATTAATGACAGAATTTTCATTTTTGGATGAACTATTTCTTTAACTAAAACTGAAATTAAAATAAATAAAAAAAAACAAAACATTTTTGTTACTTGAAATAAAACTGAATTATTATATCTTTTTAATTTAGCTATTTAAGGGAACATTTTTCAGTTTAATTTAGTTTAACTTGATGTGCTACAATAACTAAAACTGAAATAAAATTTAAATACTATACAGACATAAAAAAATGACAAAATACAACAAAAAATACTAAAATTAACTCAAATTAAAATAAAAACTATTTAAAATATTAATCAAAATAACTACTTATTTTGAAGAATGTCTCAGGTTTTTTATACATTCAATAGAAGTAAGAAACATTTATTATTATCATGTTAAATAAAATGTTTAAAACTGTGCTGCTATTTTTGTGGAAACCATGATTATTTTTAAAGCATTTATTAGAAAATAGAAATCTTTTGCAACATTATAAATGTCCTTACTGTTACTTTTGATCAATTTAATGCATCCTTTTAAAATAACGGTATTCATTTCTTTAAAACAAACAAACTAACTAAAGAAATTCTTACTGACTCATAACACATTTCAACTGTTAATAAATACCAGTCAAAAGTTTGGGATCAGTGAGATTTTTGGAATTTTCTTATGCATATCAAATGCAGCTTATATGCTGCATTTATTTGATCAAAAATGTACAATGTAAAATAACTGTTTTCTACGTGAATATATTTTAAAATGTAATTTATTCTTGTGATGCAAAGCTGAATTGTCAGCGTCATTACTCCAGTCTTCACATGATCCTTCAGAAATCATTCCAATATGCTGATTTATTACTTTTTTATCAATGTTGGAAAAATCTTTTGTAACTATATAAATACTATTTAAAAGTTTGTGGTCAGTACATTTTAATTCTTTTTTTTTTTTTTTTGAAAGAAATGAATTTTTTTCACCAAGGATGTGTTAAATTGATAAAAACTAGGGCTGGCAAACAATTGTCACAAATTAATGTATATATTGAAGAGAAATATGTTATTTATGTACAAAATATTTTTATTTATATTAGAGGTCGACCGATATTGTATTAGTATTTTACCAATACCAATAACTAGGTTGGACCACACTGGCTGAAACGATTAATCGACCGATAGTTTTTAGTTTTTAGTTTTTTTTAGTTATACTGTTTAAAAAAAGAGGTAGCCTACTGAACCATACTTTGTAAATGAATAAAAATATTCATATTAATTATATATTGATCATTACAGTTAGTTCATTGTTCATTAATGTTAACAAAAGCAACTAAACGTTTTAAAATATATCAGTAAATGCTGAAATTAACACACTCTAACAAGGAACAATACTTCTGTTCTACAGCTTTTATCAGTCTTTATATTACAAATTGACTCGTATTGTAAAGTGCTACCATTACATCAACAATCAAGCAAAAGATGGTCATCTTTAAATATCTACACAAAGGCCACAGTATTGAAATTGCACACATATGGATATTGTGTACTTTCACAATTTAACTGCTTCTATTCTAGAACATTTTTGGTTATCTAATCAAAATATAAAAATATGTTAGTCACACAACTTGCAAAAGTGCAGTGCCTCGTCTAGAAGAACTCACAGCTATCCGGTATCACACACACTGGACGCGTCACGTTCAATTCAAGCGGCGGACTACAAGACTTTATTTGATCACCAAACGGGCAAAAGTATACTGCTGTTCTTTCTCCACTAATGCAGCATTTAGTCAAAAAATGAATCGGTTAGTAATGACATGAAAACATGCACTACAGTATGCTGTACACACTGTTTTGTTGTCGATGTGTTAAATCCGCCTTTTGCGTTGTCACGTGTCTAAACAAACGGCACGTGCTGTCAGTGGCACGTGCTCCGCCACTAGAGGCCACTCTCCTGCTGTATAACAACGACTATAGGGACTTTGCTGTATAATGACGACCTTCTCAGACGCTCCAGCAATGGACCCAACCCGGAAAAAACTATCGGCATGGATTTTTGCCGATAACCAGTATGTGCAGAATGTGCTTGTATTTATGTATACATAATAATTACACACAGTACACACACATATATTAGCAAAATTTTATTTTGTATGCCATTAATTATGATTTAATGTTTACCAGCCCTAATAAAAACTCACAGCAAAGACTTATCAGACTTTTTATTTTGAATAAATGCTGTCCTTTTTTAACTTTTTATTCATCAAAAAATCCTGAAAAAAGAGTCACAGGCTCCAAAAAATATTAAGCAGCACAACTGTTTCCAACGTTGATAATAAATCAGCATATTAGAATGATTTCTGAAGGATCATGTGACACTGAAGACTGGAGTAATGATGATAAAAATCAGGTTTGCATCACAGGAAAAAATTACACTTTAAAATGTATTAAAATCAAAAACCATTATTTCAAACTGTAATAATATTTCACAATATTACTGTTTTTTTTTTCGTCGATAGCCTTGTGGTTAGTGCAGCAACATATAGCGCAGTTGTTCTCTTGGCGACCCGAGTTCGATTCCCATCTCGAGGTCCTTTGCCGATTCTGCTCCCCTCTTTCCGCCCAATGCTTTCCTGTTATCTCTCTACTGTCCTGTCCATTAAAGGCATAAAAGCCCAAAAAAGTCAAGTCAAAAGTCAAATTCAATAAAAATAAGAAATTACTGATCCCAGAACTTTTGAACGGCAGCGTATATATCCATATATATTAGTATATATGCTCACTTGGAGTCAAACCCTCAACGTTGGTGTTTTTAAGCACTATGATCCATCATTTGAGCTAAAAGAACCTACTGCAGTTTTTATCTCCTGATCCTGACACTTTCCATTACATAAAAGTGCAGAAGATGTTACCAGAAGCGCCTGTCACTTCCCAATCAAGCAATACAAAAAAGTCTTATTGCTTCGACTCTTGATGTCATCCCACACGACTGGCATTTTGTCTCAAATGCGGACGGATGAATGTTTTTCTCAGATGAGCTCTTCCATCAGATATGGTGTTTTCCCACCAAACAGCATACGAAACACAGGGAACGTCATTCCCTCTGGGCGTTGGGCAGGTACGGTGAGGAAGTCATTACAAAAGGGAAAGTCTTTTTAATGATATCCATGTTCTCTCCCCATCCCAGAGCAATTAACCCAGTTTGGGAGATTTCGACAGCTGCAGTTTAGCTCCTCTGCTCCTAGTTTTATCACCAACTCATCTCTAAACAAGCCCGAACAATAACGAGCCATCATCGCCATCGCTCACGTAATTCATGAACCTCTGCTCTTTCAATCTCTGTTATGAAAGCCTAATCTGCAGAAATGCCTCCTCCGTTTGTCTTGTCACATCCTCGGAGGTGGTCGTGAGGGAAAAGATTGAATGCTTAAGCGGAACAAGACGCCTGTTAGAGTGTGAAGATACTGTCAGGCCGACCGTTGTTCTATTTAAAGGGAACAAGAGGAAAGATGCTGTGTAGCTGCTCTCGGCTTCTATAGATGTCCCATCTCTCTTTTCCCTTTCTAATATTCTTTGGGAGAGCTTTCAGGCTCCTTTAAAGCACATTGATTTTTTTCTGCCTAGCACCTCTCCCAGAAAAGCTTTAAAGAGAGAGGTTAGGTGGCCGGAGGGGGAAACCTGAAAGACAGAGTATCAGAGCGAATCGAGTAGAGAGAGAGAGAGCTGAGGAAAAACTGCATTTGTTAGCGACTGTGCTGCTAGAACTGGAGTTGAAGGGAAAGTTCATCCAAAAAGGAAAATTCGGTCATTAGTTACTCTCCCTCATGGCGGTCCAAACCAGTTTGTAGTTACTTTTTGAGTGGAACACGAAATTGATTTCCGAAAATGACATTTAACAACTAAATGTTTCATGAAGGTCTTCTGTATGCTTTATTCCAAGCCTTAATGATATATATATATATATATATATATATATATATATATATATATATATAGTATAACTATATAACTATAGTTTTGTATATACTTTTTTAAATTTAGTTATATGTTTGTGTGTGTGTATATATAATGTAGAATTATACACAAACAGTATATAATTAATTAAAAATAATAAATATGGTCAACATTTAGTAGTGTGTGTATATATATACTTTTGCATTTGTTTATATATATATATATATATATATACATTAGTTGTATGTAATATTATATATTATTTATAATATATTAGATATTATATATTATTTACATGATAACAATAGAATATTTTGTTCTTATAGTTTTAATAATTATAAATACTTTATATTATTTAAGTTCATATATTTAATAAATATAATGACATACAATTAAATATAATTAAATTAATTATAATAACATCAATATAACATCATTAGTATTATATATATAATATATATAAAATATTAAATGATGTTATATATTATATACATTTTAATATAAGAATTTTACATATATATTTTTAGATATTATATATGTTTATGTAATAATATTGTTGTGTAATATGATAATTTTATAGTTTTATTATAATTGATTATATTTTTGTGTGTTTAAATCATACAGAATTATTAGAATTATGTAACATATTTTGTTTTATGGTTTTATTTTAGATTTATTTTTTTAGTTGTGTGTGTATATATATATAAATGTATAAAATGTTAGATGTATTTTTATTTTTTATATTATAATATTATAATTTATTATTTAGAATATATTATTCATATAATAACTATATTTTTCTTATAGTTTTAATAATTATAAATATTTTATATTATTTAAGCATATATATTTAATAACATATAATGACATAAAATTAAGTCAAATTAAATTATAAATGTAAATAATTAAAATTAAAACTTATGTATATATATATATACTAAATTATGTTATATATTATACATTTTAATATAATAGTTGTACATATTTAATGTGTGTGTATGTATTTGTTTATATAATAATATTGTTGCATAATGTTAATTTTATAGTTTTATATATAGTTTTTATTATATTTTGTTATATTTTGTGTGTATATATATAATATATATAATATATATCTATAATATATTATATTATGTTTTATAGTTTGTCATATATTTCTTTTTTAGTATATATGAATTTGTATATATTTCTTTTTTATTTTTATATTTCATATTATTTTTTATTTAGTTGCACATATACTATAATTATAATTTATCTATTAGATGTATTATTTATGTATTAACAATGTAATATTTTTTCTTGCAGTTACAGTAATTATACATATTTTATATTATTTAAATATATATCATTGCTGAAATAGAATTAAATATAAAAATGTTTATTTTACAAAATTGTACAAAAATACTGTCTCTCTCTCTCTCCCTCTATTTATATGTGTGTGTGTGTGTGTGTGTGTGTGTATATATATATATATATATATTTAATACACCCTCATATTTTCTTCTGAAATGAATGAGTGTTTTGGTTATTCATACTTGTAACATTCATTGCAGCTCACGTCTCTCTGTTGTGTGCCTGTAGCTGGAGAAGCCAGTGTTCTTTTGTGGTGTTTTTAAAGTCTGTTCTCGATTCCAGGCTAATCACCCACATATTCTTGATAGCTCCTGGAAAAGCCCCTCATGCGAGAGCACGAAACAGCACAGCGGCAGTTGTTATTTCATCAACCCAGCGCTCCTGCAAGGCAACCGTTCGCCTCTCAGCCATAACGGCCTCCCGAACAAAATCGAATGATGAATCTGTTTAATAAAGCAGTCAGCAGGGGTGAAGATGAGCCAGCAGCAGCCCTCTGTGTAATTATCCCCTCTCGTACGGAGGTCTCCGCTCCGCTTCGGGGTCCCCCGCGACATGTTGATGTGAAGTTTATTGGGGGAGCGTACGCGCTCGCATTAAAAGCAGCGAGGAGTTGATATTTGTCAGCTAACATGCTCCTCATTCTGATAAGCACTATGTGGAGCGTGTTGGCTGCTTGCCGCCGGGGTAAAACATACACGGCCCATCTCTGCCCTAGTCAGGGGAGAGCCTCGGTTAAGAGCATGATGGGAGAGAATTCACAGCAGAGTGAGTCTGACCCAAATGAGGACCTGCGGACGGTCGCGGTGGCCTATAAAGCAGGTCTGTTTTGGCTGGTGCGTTAGATGACAGATTGAGCTGAACACATGTGGGGCAGCTTGGGTTTCGGCTTACGTGATGCATGTGCCCACTGCTGGCGGACAGTAACCCGTGTGCTCACGGGCACATATGCGCACGTGTCCGCCCAAGAGCGAGTTGGCGTTTTAGCCCACTTTTGAAGATGATGTCAACCCGAGCAGATCCGTATCCGATCTGTTCTGCATCCCACATCCACGTTTTGTGTCCCATATGTTCCTGCGGACATCTACTCACCGTGACGTCTTCCAGATTATAGGAGAAATGCACTTTGAGGAGTCCTTTGATCTTACAGTTTTGCTTTTCACTCTAATTTATCTTGTTTAGATTTTTTTGTGGCGTATTCCTAAATTTAATGCGATTTAGTTAATTTGCTTTAATGTATAAATTATATCTCTCTTAGAAAGAGCTAAGGCACTATTGTAATTTTAATATACACCTTGATCATCTTTAATGATTATATTCATATATTGTGGTATTTATTTGTGCGCTGTGCAAATTTTGCATTGTAGAATAATAATTTAATATATTTGCTTCCCCAATTTCCATTTTAAACATCTAAGTTTCATTATTGTAATGCATAAAAAATAAATAGAAATGATTAAATAAATAGAATTGGAAGTTATAAAGAAATTAGAAGTTATAAAATATGTTTATTTATTTATTTACAGTATCAGTCAAAAGTTTTTGAACAGTAAGATTTTTAATGTTTTTTTTAAAGAAGTGTCTTCTGCTCACCAAGCCTGCATTTATTTGATCCAAAATACAGCAAAAACAGTAAAATTTTGAAATGTTTTTACTATTTAAAATAGCTGTTTTCTATTTGAATATATTTTAAAATGTAATTTATTTCTGTGATTTCAAAGCTGAATTTTTAGCATCATTACTCCAGTCACATGATCCTTCAGAAAACATTTATTATTATTATTATTACATTGAAAACAGCCAAGTAGATTTTTTTTTTTTCAGGTTTGATGAATTGAAAGTTCAGAAGAACAGCATTTATCTCAAATAGAAATTATATGCTTATGTAAATTATGTTATACAATAATACGTTTTTAAATTTATTTAAATATAAAATGTGGGTTTGTTTGCACTCAACTGTAGTATTTATAGTGGTGTTGCCTTTAATTTAAGTTGAGTTAATTGTACTTTTTGAAGAAATGTATGTATAAATGAGTTTAAGGATGTTTAGAATTATTTTTTTATTTATTTATTGGAAAAAAATACTGGTTAAGTTTGTAGCATTTGATTTGGTTGACCCCAAAAAGAAAAAAAAAAATATATATATATATCTAGTTTAAATAATATTTCTTTTTAAATATACTGTGGTAGTAGCATAATGCAGTGATAGTATCAGTTGGTACAACAATGGAATTTTGATATATTCCATGATAATATTTGAATATCAAATGCACATATCATGAAATACCATCATATATCCATATGATAATCAAACATTATTGTTACTTGAGAATTTTGCGTTCCAAAATATGTAATTTTCATTACTGTAATGCATAAAAATATACATTTATTTATTCAGTGTAGTGTTGTCACGGTACCAAAATTTCAGTATTCGGTACCAATACCAGTGAAAATCCACGGTTCTCGGTGCCAATTTCGGTACCAAATCAAAACACAAAAACATGAATTAAACAACACACAATTTTTATTTATAACAAACAAAAATAAAACAAAGTTTTGACTTGGAAGCTGGTATTTTGAGCTGAGGTGATGAAGCATTTGCTGGAATCCCCATTTTTCACTGTATAAACTGGCACTTAATCCATACGTGTGAATTCAGCAACAGCTCGGTTCAGTTTTCTTGCCTTTTTGTCGTACTTCTGCTGCTGAAAAGCATCTGGAACCATTGTCTGCTTAGGAGTTTGGTTCGTGGTCTTCTTCAGCCTGCAGCTGTAAAAGGAAAATATAATATACTTCAGTAAAACAATGGGCTGAGTCTGACTAAATGCAATATTAGACTGACACCAGCTAAACAGAACTTTATATATAACTTTTCAGTAAATAACAAACCTCAGCTTTTTATAACAAAGTTAGATAAGATTACTTATACTGAGTGTAAGATATCAATGTTACACAGACGGAAACTGTAGTATTAAAAACACTTTACAAAAAGATAACATTTAACATGACTTAATAAACAAGTGTTACATAGAAATTATTCTTTTTAATTTCAAAATGTATTCATAATTTATTTTAAATTAAAAGTTGTATCTGTTGACATTATTACACGCACAATGAACAAACATCACGATCAAATGTTTGTATAAAACAACATTCACACACATTAATTAATGTTCACTCACTGTAAATTTATGTTAGATAATATATTAAGTCATGTTAATGAATAGTATCTTTTACCAAATTTTACAGGACTGTATTTGACTGTACTTTTATTTAATCAAACTGCGCAAACTATATTTCATAGCCTAGAACTGCTTTTCTGATGGACCGATTTTAAGGCTATAAACATTAACCATACATTTGTTCTCTAACACACATATTTTAGCTACACGGGTCATTTAAAAGCCTCAGGTGTGTAAAAATAGTACACCATCATGTCCTGTTTTTTTTATTTATTTTTTAATAAATGCTATAAGAGCATTAAACACTTAATAAAGAAGTTTATTCTAATTCTCGCGTTAGCATTAGCCGCGCTTATGCTAACGATTAACTAAGCAAATGGCGATGTTTATTTAACGTATAATTTTTATAACAGAAGCTCTAAATATAAAATTAAATTAAAACTTACCTGCTTGAACTGTCATTAAATCTGGGTGTCGGTCTTTGAGGTGTTTTATTAAGTTCGATGTATTTCCTCCTTTTGAGAGAGAACTTCGATGACACCGTTTGCAAGTGGGTTTCTGATGATCTGTGATGTTGCCCTTGTCATCAGTCGCAAATACAAAATATTTCCACACGTGGCTCCTTCCTCCTTTCTTTTCAACAAGCGGATTCAGAGCAGCCGCATCAGCAGCACCGCCGGTCGCCGTGTCTCTGTGCTTTTATGAAGAAGACGCAACTGCGCACTTTTCCCATAGCGCTGCAAGAACCGGGTTGACCGGGTGCTCGGTACCACCGGTACTTAAGAAAACCTGGTACCGTAACATTTAATTTTTTTTAGTACCGACTTGGTACCGAAGTACCGGGTCTTTTGACAACACTAATTCAGTGTATTACCTTTTAATTTTTTTCTTATTTAATTCATTTTTATTGCACTTAAACATTTATTCTGAGAATTTCTTTTTACTGGAAAACAAGACAAAAAATATGGATTTTTTTTTATTCAAGTTTTTATTAACTGGAAAACAAGACAGAAACAGATGGATTAAAATGATTTCTGTAGTGCACTCTAACCCTCATGTCTCTGCTGTATACTCTCCTTTTGATTTTCTTTTTTTCCATTTTTGCTTCCTGACCTCCTTGTTGACCGTGTTTAAATGTGTTTGACCTACATATCGTGTGTCTGTTCAGCCCTGGAGAGTCGAGGCTAGAAAGGTCATCAGCAGGTCTGACTCATCTCTCCTGTTTCTCCCTTCACTCTCCGGTCATCCTGCTTTTATTGAACTAACTGATGTTGAGTTATCGCTCTGCTTTGTTCTCGTCCCCTTTGCCCTGGTTGAGGTGTAGAGCCACTTCACTTCACTCAATTTAATCTTATTAGATACGCCATTCTGCAGACTCTACCCTGACATCATGTTAAGCGTTATCCTTAAGCCTTATCCGTGATTAATCGCCTGTTGATGTCCACATGGGGAACTTTTGGTACAGAACATTTGGATTGTTGTAAATAGCAGGACGAGACAAAGACTGTTTTCAACTTGACAGTCATCCTCATCAGGCGTGTTGTTTGACTGTTTTAGACTGTAGTAGCTTATTCCTGATTTGTAGTGTTATTTGGTTCCCTAAAAAGGATGAAATAATTTTTAGCTAGTATACTATATTTATACAACAGTTCTTTCTGGTTCTCAAATATGATTGGATGATAATATGAGTGGCATATTAGAGTCATAACAGAACTCGAACAATCGTTTCACTGTTTATATCACTCCGCTTGCGAGATTTCTTACAGCGAGTGTCATGGCGGACGCCCAAATCCACTATAATTTTATAAATAATACTGTTTTTAAAGGAGAAGTCCACTTCCAGATCAACAATTTACAGATAATGTACTCACCCCCTTGTCATCCAAGATGTTCATGTCTTTCTTTCTTCAGTCGTAAAGAAATTGTGTTTTTTGAGGAAAACATTTCAGGATTTTTCTCCATATAATGGACTGATATCGTGCTCCGAGTTTGAACTTTCAAAACAAACTAAATACTTTTTAATCTCAAACGCTCGTCTTGTCTTGCTCTCCCTGAACTCTGTGTATTCTGGCTCAAGACAGTTAGGGTATGTCGAAAAACTCAGATCGTATTTTCTCCCTCAACTTTTTTTATGTCATAGAATAGTTTTTTAGGCAAGAATGTATTTGTGTAGACTTCAAGTATGCGGTTTGTTAATAAAGATAACATATATTTGAAAATTTGCTTTGATTTTTTTTTCAGACATGTGAGCTCCAAGGCGTCAGCGGTCCTTTAGTGTACATGAACCGGCCGAGAGCAGCCTCACCTTGGCCAATTCTTCGGGAATTTGCCGCTGGCTCTGATGTCTCCATGTGACCAAAGACTGCTCGTTAAATTTACCCAAAACAAATTTTATCTCATAATTAGCCACTATAGAGACATCAGAACCAGCGGTAAATTCCACAAAAGCTGGGCGTGGTAAGGCTGCTGTTGTTGGGTTCATGAGTGCTGAACGCTCTGGAGTTCACATCTCCGAAAAATCAAAGCAAATTTTCAAATATACGTTATCTTTATTAACAAACTGCATATATGCACTAGGCAAACAAGGCAGCAAGCATTAGAGCAATTAAATCAATTAGTAATTGAAGCCATTTTAAAGGGGTCATCGGATGCTAGGTTCACTTTTACATGTTGTTTGAACATTAATGTGTGTTGGCAGTGTATGTACAAATCTACCCTATAATGATAAAAATCCATGAAGTGGTTTTTAATTAATCTGTAAAAATAATCCCCTTTTTCAAATCGAGCCGTTCTCAGATGCTTGTCAGTGTGGCATCACACACAGAGGCCGCTTACCTCAGATCAGCTGTAACAGTCCGCCCTCTTTGTTTCGATGCCGGAGCAGTGATGTAAGTTAGACAAGAATATCTCCGATTGAGCGATTGAGGTGTTGTGTTGCTGGATGTAATAATGAACGTAGTGGTTGTCATTTATTCCTGACATCTGAGCCGCTGAAGATGCAGTGGATTACGTTTGTTTGTGAAGGGAACGCGCCTCCCGATAGACACATATCCATCTCTGTTAGTGTGAATTATTCGTGTTCCAGCTTCACTTACAGCAGAAGTGAGTATAAGGGGTTTTCTATGAATCTCTGCAACCGTATTTCCTAATAATGTGCTAGTTAGCAAGTTTAGTGGCTAAATGCGGCTAAAGTAAACAGCCTCGTCACTCCACAGAGAGAAGAGAGGGGCGGGGCAAGCAGAGCTCATTTGCATTTAAAGCAGCCTTGACCAGAAAGAGATGATTTTTGCAGAGCTGATTTTGACAAGGTAAAAAGGGTGTTGTTTTACACAACCACTGAGAATTTTTAACCAAAGTATATTATAGACTTTTCATTAAGACCCTAAAGAAACATATCAACTTGTGGAAAATGAGCATCCGATGACCCCTTTAAGACAATTTTAGTCAAAATGGGTGAAAAATCATAAAAACCACTAGTAATATGATTTTATCAAATCGATGCAGTGTGTTCAGTGTGAGGTGACAATGGCACATACAAAGTTTGGTGTCATTATGGCAAAGCTTTCCAGGGATACAGACTCACAGTCATTTTAGCATCATGCCTCAAATTTGTAGTGGCGGTGTACGAAAACTATTTTGTCCATTGACACGAAAATCCATTAGTATTTTTTCAGCACAGTCTGCAGATGATTTGAGTCAAATTTGGTGAAAATTGGACCAACGGTCTAGGAGGAGTTAGAAAAAGTATGTTTTGAACATTAATCAAAATGGTGGACAGGAATTTTGGCCAACTATGGTATAATTGGTAAGTATGTTGTCAGCATGACCCAAGGAATGTTTGGAGACCATTCCAATAGGCTAATGCAATCAGAAGTTATTAGCATTTTTGAAAATTTCATTATTAATGTTTAATGAATGGTGTATTACTTATGACCAGTAGGTGGCCAAATTGATGTGGCCTGGTCAGTGTGAGGTGACAATGGCACATACAAAGTTTGGTGTAAATATGTCAAAACTTTGCAGAGATACAGCCTCAGATGCAGTTTGGCATCTTTCAAACAAATTCGTTGATGTGTTAAATGAAAACAGTTTCGTATATCGACACAAAATCCATAACTTTTTACCAGAATGGTCTGAAGATGATCCGAGTCTAATTTGGTGAAAATCTGACCAGCGGTCTAGGAGGAGTTCGAAAAAGTAGGTTTTCTACATTAATCAAAACGGCGGACAGGAAGTTCATCCAGTTATGGCATAATTGGTATCAGTGTTCCCGGCTTGATCCAAGGAACATAAAAAGACCAGTTTCATTACAATAGGCTAATGTAAACAAAAGTTATTCGCAGTACTGTCAGGGCATGGTGCCGAAGACACATACCGAGTTTCGTAATGATACGCCAATGCGTTTGTAAAATATAGCATTTTTTGACAAAATTCGAAATGGCTGGCATGGGAAAATTGCGTATGGTTCAACTCGGCATTGTCAGGTAGAGCAAGATGGATTCAAGTGCGAATACAGATAGTACTTTATAGCAATAAACAAGACAGAGTCACAAAAGCAGATGGTCGTGGGTGCAGTGGTGTTAGGCTTCCTCAGTAGCGCTATGGCTGCAATGGGTTGTAGTCCATATAAGTCCAAACAAGAGACAACGAGTGGAAGATAGTCCAGGAATCCAAAGACAGACAAGCAGTAATCCACAAGCGAGCAGGAACCGGGAACAGAGCAAGATACAGGCACTGCACAGAGAGCAGACATGAGAAAACGATCTGACAAAGACAAGACAAACACTGAGACTTAAATAGGGTGGTTAATGAGCCCCAGCTGAAGCACACAAAACGACCAGAAGAGGCTGATGAACCTATGAACCGTGACAGGCATGATGCACCGAATCTAAAGAGACCAGTTTTGTGGCCAAACCATTCAGATGGTATAAGCAAAAAGAGCCATTTTTCATATCTCGTGACCACTAGGTGGCACTGCGCTGAAACATTGCAGGTAGCCTCAGATCATGCTTGTTATAACACACACCAAGTTTGATCTCAATATGCCAAACCATTGTGGAGATCTAGCCTCACATCCATTTTTGCACGCTTTTCGTAGAATTTGTTTGTACGTTATTCGAGAACGGTTTGACAAATCAACTTGAATTCCATAACTTTGTGTCGGCTTGGTCTGAAGTTCAACTTTTGTGAAAATTGGAGCAACAGCATAGGAGGAGTTAGAAAAAGTAGGTTTTACTGAAAATTCAAAATGGCGGGAAAATTTGCATGACAGAATTTACATGAAAATGTTTTCATTGTCATGAAAACATGTTTCTTTTTAATGTAATTAAATCATATTTCATGTAATTGCGGTACAATCAAAACAGTAATATTGACAGACATTCAAAACGATGTTACAGTATTAGCATGACTACAAACACAAGCCATAAAATCTCTGCCTCCTGTTGAAAAGATGCATTTGCCCTCCAAGCGCTTTGATTAGCATAAACATCACATCGTTGTTTGTAGCCTTGGCAGAAACCAGGCGAATGTGCCGACACATAAATTCCCAGAGGGCTGACGCATTAAAAAGGCCGAGCAGACAGTCGGCACCGATCCGCCGTACAGTAGCAGAGCTCAAAGAGGCTGGGGCGCATCCCTTCTGAAGCAATACATTTTAATGCCGTTTCTCTAGCCGTTTTGCAATGACTCTGCTGGCTGGGCGCCCGCTATGCTACTGTTATATAATCCATCACTTCCTAGCAGACGGGCCTCTCCAATAACTCAACTGTCACAGTCTTATATGGGCAGATAGAAAGGAGGTGCAGGCATTAGACTCATGCTGACAAACGCATGCAAGCATGTAGCATTAGCGGCGAGCAGGGTTTGCGCTTGATCTTTGCTTTGAAGTGTCTTTTTTGAAGTGTTTCTGCAGATACGAGGGAGCAGCGCTCCTCATCAGCCGTTTTAGGAGCACCATGCTATCACACACATCATGTGCTATTATCATCATTGTAATTATTGCTATCATTACTCTTGGCCTGTCTCGCGCTCTTATCAAAGGGGAGCTCTTTCAATGGCTGCAAATATAACGCTACTACACTTCTAAAACGGGCAAGGGGGTGTTTTATAATCCGATTCAAATCGAGGCCTATCTTTGCACGTAATTAGACAAACCTTTCATCAAAATTACTGCGCCATTGAAAGCACCCCGCGGTTACGCTGGAAATGGGTTTTCCTTGGAGTTTCTAAGAACAATTGGTCTGATAAGTAATATTACATACTCAAACCTTGTTTTATGAACTTTTATGTGAACTTTAAACTTGTCTAGCTTTATCTAGATTATTTCTTATATGTTTTTTAAATCCTTTTTTTTTGTCACTTTTGTCCACTGGTGTTGGTTAAGCTACTTTTTGATCAATTAAATTAATTTTTTCAGTATTTTTATGGCATCACAGTGAGGAGAAGGTAAATAAAAAATGTGTTTAATTATTTAAAAAATAAACAATATAATATTTTCATTTATATTTTTTAATGAAATATATTTCCTGTATTTTTCTTTTGATTTTGGGGTTAAATTTAAAAAAATAATAATGTATTATTAATGTATAGAATATGTATTTATTTATATATTGCTAGTATTTTTAATTTTTAGAATTAATTTACAATTAATCAGCTTAATAATTACATCACACTTAAAAGAATATCTTAAGAAAATTGGCATTATTGTCTATGTATCTATAAAATATGTATTTATTTATTTATTTATGTACTTATTCATTCATTTAGTATTTTTAATTTTAGAATTAATTGAGAATGAATCAGCTTGAAAATAACACCACAGTTAAAATATCTTAATAAAATGGGCTTTATTGTCTATAAATCTATAAAATAGATATTTATTTATTTATTTATGTATGTATGTATGTATGTATGTATTTATTTATTTATTTATTCATTTAGTATTTTTAATTTTAGAATTAATTTAGAATTAATCATCTTGGAAATAACATCAAAATTAAAATGGGCTTTATTGTCTATAAATCTATAAAATATGTATGTATGCATGTATTCATTTAGTATTTTTAATTTTAGAATTATATTATAAGTGATCGTCTTGAAAATTACATCACAATTTAAAAATTTTAATAAAATCAGCTTTATTTTAATTTAATTCAATAAAAAAACAACAATCTAATATTTTTATTTACATATACATATAAATTATATATAGAGAGAGAGAGAGAGAGAGAGAGATAGTATATAAAATATTTATTTATTAATTTATTTATTTATTTGGTTGTTTTAGTTTTAGAATTAATTGAAAATTAATTATCTTTAAAATAACATCTCAATTTAAAAATCTTAATATATTGGACTTTATTGTCTAAAATCTTTGTGTTTATTTGTGTATTTATTTTTTTAGAATTTTTAATTTTAGAATTAATTTAGAATTAATCGTCTTGAAAATAACATCATAATTAATATGTATATTTTCAAGAAGATTAATTCTAAAATAATTCAAAAGTAATAATAGCACAATATACAGTATTATTTGTATATATATATATATATAACATTTATTTATTATACAATATTAAAGAGATGTGAATTTAAGGGTAAAAATTGAAATTAATGCCACAAAGCAAACAAACAATCAAATAAATAAGTAAATACTTCATGGCTTAACTTTCCTATTCCATCCCTATGTGGCTTTGATCCTTAACGTTCCTTTCACATTAGCATGTAGCATCATTTTTCCACTGGCACAGCTGGTAAAGCTGCCGCTCAAATCCATGTAGGTGAAACCCCATGGAGGGGCAGCGGTGACCCGAGATTCCTTGTTGGAGGATCTCACATGTGCTGGTGTGTTTGTGTTGATGGAGCGTTGGCATGTGTGTTGAGCAGGATTAGCTGCTCCAGGAACTGGCACTACTTCAGTCTGACACTCAGCGTTAAGCCCACAGTGGCCTTCTGACGGCTAATTAAAGCAGGTTGGCATCAACTCACGATGCCACCACACACCAAGCGGGAGGTGGGATGATTGAGAGATTGAGGGCAGTGGGGGCTGTTTATGGTAGATGAGCGTCTTATGATAGGCCACTCTGTAGTATCCTACATGATAACTTTTAGTAAACATCGCTGGATGTCTTCAGCTATGCTGCGACTGAAACGCAAACTTAAGCCCACATGTCTGTTTACACTTTTTTGATTGAACTAATCTTGGCACCAATGAAGAATCATCAAGGGTCAATTAATTTCGTAGCGCAGGGTCTGTTTACGTGCATCATAACTCGCTTGTATAAATTCATTAATCAGTCCAATCAGGTATGTGGAGTGTTTTCCTGCAGGGAAATTTGCATGCTGTGTATAATTTAAAGTAAAGAGCTCTTTTTGTGTGATTCAATAATAGTTCACCCTATTTACCCCTCCACATTTTGAGATTCTAACTAATAAAAAGGTTTGAACAGAGAACAAACTTCGTTTTAAGTTTAGGTTTTATCTGTCGATCTGTCTATCCCTGTCTGTCTGTCTATCTATGTCTCTCTCTATATGTGTGTGTATCGATATATATATATATATATATATATATATAAAACTAAAATATATAAATACATATTAAAATACATTTTATGAATATAATTTATAAATACATAATATTTTGTACATTTTTTGTTAAATTTATATATTTAAATAATATAATTATTAATTATTATAATTATTAAAACTAGTAAAAATAGCATTATAGTTATATAAATAAATATAATAAAATAATATATAATGTAATATATATTTTTATATAATAACAATATAGTGTACTGCTAGTTTTAATATATATTATTAATATATATGTGTATAGTTTTAATATATATGTGTGTTTGTATGTGTATATATATATATTTAAAAAATTAGAAATACACTCACACATAACATTTTCGTACATTTATATATGTAATATATAACTAAATATATTAAAATAGTGTGTGTGTGTGTCTATATATATATATATATATATATATTATTACAATAATATATAGTAATACGTAATAATATGTAGTACATTTTAATATATTTAGATTTGTAATTTAACAATGATAATATATAATAGCATTGTATTATAATGTTATTATATAAACAATAAATATTATATATAAAATAAACACACACACACACACACACATATATATATATATATATATAGTTTTAATAATATAACATTTTAATATATTTAGATTTTTAGCATGTATGTTTTTTTTATTTTATATGTAATATAATAATAATAATAATAATAATAATATATTTTAATATATTATAAATATAAAATTTATTATAAAAATACACAAACATTATTTTTGTACATTTTTGTTTGTTTCTGTTTAAATAAATAAATAATTATAATTATTAAAGCTAAGCATTATAATTATAACCACAGCAGAACTGACTGCTAATAACACAGAGCGCCCTGGCAGCAATGCACTTATAGTGAGTTTTCTGTCTACTATCAACATTGATATATATATGTATAGCCTTGACTGTCCCGCCAGTTCTGAAATGGGATTAGCCAACTGGAAAGTCATTGTTATGTGCAGTTCACATTTAAAATGGCTGGGAAAATGTGTACCACCCACCGAAGACTTCGTGAATATCTTCCCGGGAGAGATTTAGAGCCCATGGAGAAGAGGGAGAAATCAAAAAATGTGACTTAGACTGTCCGTTGGGCAGTGGCACATCACATCGCATTGCGCCTTTAAATCTAAATAAAGTCTCTGAGATATACGTTTATATAGAGCATATGTCAAAGTGTCAGTATGGGGCAATATTAATGCAAATTGGCCTTCGAACCTGCCACGTCGTCAGGGCCTGGTAGAGAAATCATCTGAAGAGAGTTTTGACAACGTTATTTTGAGAGTCATGGTGGCACGGTATGTAGATCCGCTCTGACAGGTTTTTGAAAAGACTTTACCCACAAGTCAGTGTGTGATGAGAAGCACTACTGAAGCCCTGCATGTACATCTCAGGTTTGCTCAGTCAACCTCAGTTTACCTTGCAGAAAACACAATGTGCATCTTTAGCAAATTAAACTATGTGTTGAAGGTGTAATAGTGAAATGTAAGTACTAGGGCAGTCAATTTAACGTTAATGTGGTGTAGTTAACTTTTTGTAATGTCTGTTCAATGATATGGGGTGCCATCAGAATGAAATTAGTTTTAGTAATTTAGTAAATTGTTTTATTTTGGGGGCTTTTCTCAGCTGTGGTTAATAGATTTTTTTTTTAATCCTCATGTCATGTAATTAATTGGACTAAAATTTGTCAGCATGTGTCATATGTAACAGCGTTCTGTGTTTTTGTGCCTGTTTCAATGTAGTCTCTAGCTGTTTTTGAGCTTACATTTGATCGGTCATGTAAGCTCTTGGCGAAAACATGTCAATATCCCAAAGGGCAGAGTGGATGTACAATGCAATTAGAGCCAGTAGATCTCTCATTAAGCAGGCTGTTCAGTTCCTCCATGGATTCTAGATTGTTCCACAGTTAATTTAATCAATGCATTGATCGGTTTTGTCTGCTGAACATACATATCACCCTGGAAATCACCTTTCAAATGTCATAAGTTCCCCTTAATGTAGGATTTTTAGATATTTTAAATGGGGGGGAAATAGGTAAATAGAAGAAATACTGCAGTGCATTTAGACATATATATATAGGAAAAAATGCATTAAGAGCCGGGGGGTGTAAACTTTTGAACAGGATGAAGATGTCCAAATATCTTTTTTTTTCCCATTTAGTACTGCCCTTCAGAAGCAACAGACGATACTTGCATGTTTCCCAGAAGACAAATTAAGGACAATTTACCTTGATCTTTAAATTCAAAAAGTTTTCACCCCCCGGCTCTTAATGCATCGTGTTTTCTTCTAGAGCATCAGTGAATGTTTGAACCTTTTTTAATAGTTGTGTTGGATTCCCTCAGTTGTCCTCAGTCTGGAAAGGTGGATCTCAGAATCATACAGTCACTGTTGAAAAGGGTTAAAATATTCAAAAGATGCTGGGAAACTGAAGAATCTGCAGGACCTGGATTTTTCTGAAGAACAGTGCTAAGTTTAACTGTTCAGAACAAACAAATAAAAATTAAAAGTACATGCAACTGTATATATATATATATATATATATATATACAGTGCTGCTTTGTTTAGAATTTTGTATATTTCTGCATAAATATAACACAAAACATCATCAGAGTCCTTAAAGTTGACAAAGAGAATCCATTCAAACAAAGACAAAGATATATACTTTGTCATTTAGTTATTGAACAAAATGATCCAGTGTTAAATATTTGCGAGGTGCAAAAGTATGTGAATCTTTGCTTTCAGTATTAGTTGTGACCCTTTTTTGAAGCAATAACTGCAGGTAACTTTTTTGTAACTGCTGATCAGTCCTGCACAACGAATTTTAGCCCATTCTTTAGTACAGAAACACTTGAACCCTGTGATGTTGGTGGGTTTCCTTCTTAGAACTGCTTGCTTCAGGTCCTTTCACAACATTTTAATTGGATTAAGGTCTGGACTTTGACTCGGCCGTTCCAAAACATTACCTTTGTTCTTGTTTAACCATTTTTTGGTAGAATGACTTGTGCGCTTGGGGTCGTTGTCTTGCTGCATGACCCACTTCTTTTAGATTTTAGTTCATGGACAGATGTCCTGACATTTTCCTTTAGAATTTGCTGGTATAATTCAGAATTTATTGTTCCATCAATGATGGAAGGTCCTGGCCCAGATGCAGCAAAGCAGGCCCATGTTTCACAGATGGGATAAGGTTCTTCTTATGCTGGAATGCAGTGTTTTTATTTCTCCAAACATAGCACTTTTTATTTAAACTAAAAATTGTATTTTGGTCTCATCCATCCACAGAACATTTCTCCAATAGCCTTCTGACTTGTCCACATGATCTTTATCAAACTGCAGACAGGCAGCAGTGTTTTGGAGAGTTGTGGCTTTCTCCTTGCAACCCTGCCATGCACACCATGGTTGTTCATTGTTCTCCTTATGATGGACTCATGAACTTCAACATTAACCAATGTGAGAAAAGCCTTTAGTTGCTTAGAAGTTATCCTGGGGTTCTTTGCAACCTCGGAAACTATTATACATCTTGCTTTGGAGTGATCTTTGTTGGTCGACCACTTTTGGGGAGGATAACTGTGGTCTAGAATTTCCTCCATTTGTACACAATCTGTCTGACTGTGGATTTGTTAAGTCCAAACCCTTCGGAGATGGTTTTGTAACCTTTTCCAGCCTAATGAGCAACAACAACTCTTTTTCTGAGGTGCTCAGAGATCTCCTTTGTTTGTGCCATGATTGACTTTCACAGACATGATCAGACTTTAATAGATCCCTGTTCTATAAATAAAACATGGCATAAACTGACACCTAATTGTCATCCAACTGAGTGAAAACACTTCAGAACAGATAGACTCTAATTTCACCTTCAAATTAACTGCTAATCTAGAGATTCATACTTTTGCAACTCACAAATATTTAACGCTGGATCATTTTTCATAATAAATAAATGACAAAGTATATATTTTCATCTCATTTGTTTAATTGGGTTGTCTTCGTCACGTTTCAAAACTTGTGTGAAAATCTGATGAACTTTTTGGTCATATTTATGCAGATATAAAGAAAATGCTAAAAGGTTCACAAACTTTCAGGCAGCACTGTATATACAATTTAGATGTTCAAAAAAAAAACGCCAGACTAATTTAAAACCACCCAATCTGGCAAACACAAGAGACAGGATTTATCGCATAAACCAATCACAGCCGATCATAACCAGTCATATCCAATCAAATTGTGCTGGAGGCACTGCCACCTCTCATGTGACTTTTCCCCATTCATTCCTAATTACCCCCTACCAAACTCACTGCACACTTTAGGGCAGGGGTACCCAAATTCTGTCCTAAAGGGCTGGTGTTCTTGAGAGTTCCATACTCAATTAGACACACCTAAACCAGCTAATCAAGCTCTTACTAGGCATACTAGAAACTTCCCGGCAGGCATGCTGAGGCCACATTACTCAAAATTCAGTGCTAAATGGTTTGTTCCTGACGATCAACAATGTCAGGAGACCATGTTAACAATGTCCCTGAGATAAAGTATGCATCGAGTCTAAACCTGGATTAGCACTGCTGCCATGTTACCTTGCAGATGGGCAGCCAATTCTGGATTGCAGTCTGCTACCTACCCCATCCATTCCACCCCCATCCCACCAACTCCAGGAGCTCTCAGCACCCTTCCTCACGACTATGACACCAACACACAGTGTTGTTTTTGAAAAGGGCTGATCCGTGCATTTTGTTTGGCTGGACCTCTGGCTCCTACGCAGAACAGTGCTAGCGGCGTGCCAGGCAGCCCCTGTAGGAAAGCCCTTAATCCAATCAGACAAGCCCAAACTCAGAACAATAGAGCACACGGCGTAGGAAGTCCAAATCCTGCAGTCACAGCAAAAGCCCCTCTGAATGTAATGCTATCATGCCAAGCAGAGGAGAAGCAGATGGACTTTCCCCGCAGCAGAGGGGTGGGGTGCTGCAGGGTGATTGAAGGAGGGAGCTGCTTTGCCGTTCAGTTGTCAGCTCTCTAATTTAAAGCGTAGTTAGTGCACAAGGAGCCGTTGCTCATGCATAGGAGTCTTTATTACTACCCATATATTCAGAATACTTTATGTCATTGTAGTGCAAAGAATTGTTGTGTCTTCCATAAATATGGAAGACAAGCTGATTTACAATCATTTTCAGGAATTGACAACCTTGCCCCCTGGCTGCCGTGTCGTTCACTACTTCATCTGCAGAGAAGTATATACGGGAGCTGCAGTAGCAGTACCTCAGAGCCACACACAATTGCAAATCTCCGTCAGCCCGAGTTGCCACAGTTTTCCAAATTTTTTTGGTGTGTGCACTCATTTCTTCTGACAGCCCTGACTTGCTTGTCAACGTGACCGCTTTGGGCAAGAACAATGACTCATTGAACCCTATCCATCTATCCATATATCCAGTTTCCTTGATTCTTTCCCTTTTTTGTGAGTGCAAGAGGGAATCTAATCCAAAACCCACAGCACTGTGCATGACTCGATGCTTTGAAATAAGCTTTCAACTGAATGGCCTGTTTTGTTGCTCCAGCTTTGCATATATGGATAGGCGGAGGACGTGCTGATTGGTGATGTGCGGTGACAGAGGGGGAAATACAGGCACTGTGCACAGTCTCTGCACATCACAAACAGCATTGGTCATCACTGTTAGAAACAGTTGGCAGAGATCCGATTTAAATTGCCTGGCACTTTCTGACCTTTATCTGAGAAAACACACTACAGTACATGGATTTTGAGATTTTCCCATTCATTTTCAATGGTAGTGCTAAAACACTACGGATGCAATATACTTTCGGCCACTAACGCCCTTGTGGCGCACTTCCGTGTTTCGCCACCCCGGGAAATTTGAAGTCGCCATCTTCATCCCGACTCGGAGAATGAAAACACACAGCGGAGATCTGACTCGTTTGTTTAATTCAACGCCTTCTCAGCGCATCGATCAAAGGTAAGATACTTTATGTGACATCAGTTTACGTTTTGTTACCGTTAATGCTGAAATTGCAATAGTAAACTTGTTCGTTTCCAAATTTACCCTGTCGGGGTTTGTTTACTATAGTTCATCGTAGGTTAATTTGTTTGCACGCCGAAATTATGAATGAACTTAGCTGTAAGTTACGTTTATGTGTATTGTCTGTCATCATTAACACGTCATCTGTTGATTAGAAGCTAAATTATGAATGGGTGTGACAATTATTTTCATTTTTGTAATAAGATTTCATGCATTCCACAGTTTAAAAATGTTTTCAAACCATGGTTTTCTATAGTAACCCTAATTTAGCTATGGGTTTTTAGTACTAGAATCACAACAATACATTTACCATTGTTGTTACCGTATTGGACATTATATATTTATATATGTTCAGTATTAAATTGTAAATGAAAATCAATCTGCCAAAAACAGCAGGATTACTACTAAGTTAGTAAGTTTACCTTCACTGTTGTTATATATATATATATATATATATATATATATATATAAATAAATAAATAAATGAATGAATGTTTATATGTGTGTGTAATAGAATTATTGCTTTTTTGTAATGTTATTTTGTTGTTCTTGTAGAGACCACTATTTCTACACTGCTTGTGCCCTCATCTTTTTATGGTACCCATGCAGATCCTCAGACAGATACAGGTAAATATTTTGACACATTAACAACATCATGCACAAAATTCCTTTTTCTAGGGTTTTTCCTTTTTTTTTTTTTTTTTTTTTTTTTTTTTTTTTTTTTTTCAAAATTAATTAATGCCTTAAAATAGACTTAAATCAGAGCAGAAAGTAATCTCTTCCTCTGAATTTTGTCTTGTTTTCCAATACAAATATCAAATCATATTTCAGTCAAGATACTTTTTTTTATATATCAGATATATAGCAAATGTAAAAAGTATTGACAAATGTAATAAAATTAAATGAGTCCATACTTAAAACAAGAAGAAATATTTGCCAATTAGTTATCAAAACTTCGTTTTAAATTAAGGTGACTTTTGGCCAAGTGGCAGAGATTAGTTCTTCTCTTAATCATAAACTTACTGCAAACAAGACTGTATTTCATGTCATTTTGTATCTCCTGTAAATGCATCTTGATTTAAGAATCGTAAGGCATTTGCACTGGAAAAGAAGCTACAGTAAAAGATATTTCCATATTCTGGTGTTTGGGATCAGAGTGTTTCAGTGATTTTTATTTTTATTTATTTATTTATTTATTTATTTATTTTTTTGTAAATGAATTAAAAAAATATGAATATATTTTGGAAGTTGTATTTTTAAACTGAAGTTAATACTCTCTAGGCATTTACATTTAAGTAACATATTTGTGTTTTTCCTCATTTGTTCCTCAAATTTGTTTTACTTGGTCTCAAAAAAGTCTTAAATTTACCTTCATAAATCCTGCAGAAACACTGTTACCTTACAAATAAAATTAAATGTTCAACTTGTTCAACAGACACCACTGCCCTCGCTGTTCTCATCTTGTGGTTCCCATGTGGAGCATTATTCAGCAACAGGTAAATTTTTGATGAACATGCAAATGTTGTTAGAAATTTTCAGAATGCAGAAAATAATTAAATCTTTTTTTCCCTCTATGTAGGAACTACATAGACTGCCATTTAAAAGGTTTTGGACAGTAAGATTTTTTGTTTTTTTTTAAAGAAGTTTCTTCTGCTCACCAAGCCTGCATTTATTTGATACAGCAAAAACATCAAAATATTGAAATATTTTTACTATTTAAAATAACTCCTTTCCATATGAATCTATTTTGAAATTGTATTTTGTTCCTGTGATTTCAAAGCTGCATTTTCAGCATCATTACTCCAGTCTTCAGTGTCACATGATAGAAATAATTCCAATATGCTGATTTTCTGCTTGAGAAACATTTATAATAATAATAATAATAATAATAATAATAATAATAATATTATTATTATTATTATTATTATAAACAGCTGAGTAGCATTTTTTTCTGTTTTCTTTGATGAAGAGAAAGTTCAAAAGAACAGTATCTAAATAGAACATTATAAATTGGGATCGGCAATTATGAAAAAAATCATAATTGTCAATTATTCCCTTGAAACTGTATTTGCCATTATTAATTAAGATTATCACAATTTTCATTTAGTAATGTTTGGAATAGCTTTATACCATTTTTTTAAGCAACTGCATTACACATTTTTATTTATATATAGTTTCTTTCAAAAAAAAAAAAAAAAAAAAAAGTAAAAATTGAAAAATTAAGATAACCTGTAGTAAAAATACACACACACACTCTCTCACACACACACATCTTAAAGTAGAATAGTGGATTTTTTTTTTTTTTTTATTATTATTTTTGGTAATTGTGCGTTTTGAACAATTACATAATTGTGGCATCTGTAACTATAATCATGATTAGAAATCCAATTAATTGTGCAGCCCTAATTATAAATATGTTGATCAGCATTTTTGATAAATAAAAGTTAAATAAATAAATAAATAAATAAATATCTGGATCTTTCTATTCATCAAAGAATCCTTGAAAAAATGTACTCAACTGTTTAAAATAATAATAATAATAATAAGTTTCTTGAGCAGCAAATCAGCATATGTTATTTCTGAAGGATCATGTGACACTGAAGACTGAAGTAATGAAGCTGAAAATTCTGCTTTGATTATTCACAGGAATAAATTTCACTTTAAAATATATTCAAATAAAAAGCAGTTATTTTAAATAGTAAAGATATTTCTGAATGTTCCTGCTTTTGCTGTATTTTGGATCAAATAAATGCAGGCTTGGTGAGCAGAAGAGATTTCTTTAAAAATAATAATAATAATAATTTTAGTGTTCAAAAACTTTTGACTGGTAGTGTATACGCCACCTCTGCCAATGCTGGCCTCCTGCGAGCACCTGCACTGGGCCTGTGAAGACTGGTGGCAGGGTGTTTGTACTGGACCACAAATGCTGGAGCTTAATAAACAGCAAGAAAAGAAAGACATTCTAATGAGTATACAGCAATGGTCCACAATTCCTCTACTGAACTATGTCTGTTGCCCTTCATTTACCAACCTGAGAGCATGCAGAAGGAGATGACCTGGAAACAGTTTAAAGAGTCTGCATTTTACGAGATGGAAAGACAGAGATGTGTGGCAGAATAAAAGACATAAATTATATTTCTTGATCTTTTGCCCCTTAGAAATAACTCATGTATATACTGTATATTTGTATTTATTATTCAGTGTGAGATTGTAATATGCATTTATTGTCAGAATTATGTTTTAGATAAATATTTACTAACCTTAAAAAGTGCTTAAAGCATTTAATAAAAACTACTGAAAATTAAAATTTGCTTCATGAGTGCTGTGTTCTATTTTATAGGACTAAAATTTCACAGTTTACATGGTTTTGGAAACACCTAATTGGTCATTTAACTAATTAAGTGTGGCTTAAATTATTCCGTCAGTCTATTTTCATTCAATATTTGAATATTACTCAGTTTGAGTGAAATTTAAATGCCTCTTATTAACATTTTAAAAGCTATTCAATATTTAATATAACCATTCATTTTTTTATATTACCATGAAACTATTTTTTACCATATTTATTTAATACTAATCATTTATTCATAATACCTTGCTTTATAATCCAAAAAGGCAAGACACAAATGTAAAATACTTTGCAGGTGTAATATATTCTTAAGTTTTATAATTTTGTTTTATTAAAAGCACAAATCTGTGTGAAACAGTGGTTTAGACCTGCTTGAGTGGGATTCGAACCCCGGTCCAAATAAATGCATGAAAAAACCTGATTGGCTGTGACATCATTTGGCCAGCTGCTGAAATGCTTCAATGTCATTGGCTGTCACTGAGTTCCAACTATACACGACCTGCCCCCGCGTGGC
Organism: Labeo rohita; assembly: GCF_022985175.1. Classification (NCBI taxonomy): domain Eukaryota; kingdom Metazoa; phylum Chordata; class Actinopteri; order Cypriniformes; family Cyprinidae; genus Labeo; species Labeo rohita. The sequence continues at coordinate 536,150 of NC_066878.1, read as the reverse complement.
AGGCGAGAATTCTACCACTGAACCACCAATGCTTGTTAAGGGTTTTTTTTTGAGCGTGTCTTTCATCCCTGGGATATTACAAGCCTGTTTTGAAAGCGTGTATTTTGTCTTTAAAAGGCATCTTTTGCATTGGCCGGGAATCGAACCCGGGCATCCCGCGTGGCAGGCGAGAATTCTACCACTGAACCACCAATGCTTGTTGAGGGTTTTTTTTTGACCGTGTCTTTCCTCCCTGGGATATTACAAGCCTGTTTTGAAAGCGTGTATTTTGTCTTTAAAAGGCATCTTTTGCATTGGCCGGGAATCGAACCCGGGCCTCCCGCGTGGCAGGCGAGAATTCTACCACTGAACCACCAATGCTTGTTGACGGGTTTTTTTTGAGCGTGTCTTTCCTCCCTGGGATATTACAAGCCTGTTTTGAAAACGTGTATTTTGTCTTTAAAAGGCATCTTTTGCATTGGCCGGGAATCGAACCCGGGCCTCCCGCGTGGCAGGCGAGAATTCTACCACTGAACCACCAATGCATGGTACAACTTTTTTGTGTGTGTTGCATCACCCGGATTTTACAGGTCTGTTGTAGAGAGTTTGTATTTTGTCTTTAAAAGGCTCTTTTGCATTGGCCGGGAATCGAACCCGGGCCTCCCGCGTGGCAGGCGAGAATTCTACCACTGAACCACCAATGCTTGTTGAGGGTTTTTTTTTGAGCGTGTCTTTCCTCCCTGGGATATTACAAGCCTGTTTTGAAAGCGTGTATTTTGTCTTTAAAAGGCTCTTTTGCATTGGCCGGGAATCGAACCCGGGCCTCCCGCGTGGCAGGCGAGAATTCTACCACTGAACCACCAATGCATGTTGCAACTTTTTTGTGTGTGTTGCATCACCCGGATTTTACAGGTCTGTTGTAGAGAGTTTGTATTTTGTCTTTAAAAGGCTCTTTTGCATTGGCCGGGAATCGAACCCGGGCCTCCCGCGTGGCAGGCGAGAATTCTACCACTGAACCACCAATGCTTGTTGCAACTTTTTTTTGTGTGTGTTGCATCACCTGGATTTTACAGGCCTGTAGAAAGTGTGAAATTCATCCTTAAAAGTAAACTTTGCATTGACCAGGACCCAGACCTGGGCCTCACATGTGGCAGGCAAAGCATTCTACCACAAAAGCATAAATGCGTGTTGAGAGTGTTTTTGTAATGCCTCTCTGGGATTTTACAGGCCTGCTTTAGAGAGCATGATATCTATTCTTAAAAGTTTCTTTTCAATCACCAATGCTTAAGGTATGTTTGTTTATTTATTTGAGAGGTTGTCTCACTGTAACTTTATAGGTCTGTTCCAGAACTCTTGAAAGACTAGGCCTTAAAAAGCAGCTTACGTTGGATTATGTACCCTGGACTGCATGTGACTGTAGTCACTTATGCTATACTCCCTCACAGTTGGCCCACCAGTGTTTTAAACGAAAAACTCATCTTAAATGTAATCTGAAACTGAAAAAATGCAAACAAAAAAACATTGCGTTGCATTGGCATTTACAATTACTCTAAATTGCTCTCTCAAATTACCACACTATTCTGTAATAATGTTTATTTTTTATATCATGACATGATAAAATTATAAACATTGTAATGCTAACACTGTTTTTTTCTTCTTTCGCAGCCTTAAAACTACACTGAAAAAGAAATTAACAAATGATACCGTAGATCTGTCTGGTATCCCTCTCTCTGGCCGTGATCTACATCGTGTGGCGTATTACCTTCAGAACAATGGTTCATCTGTGACGGCAGTGGACATCAGCTTCACAGAGCTCCAAGATGACAGCTTGCGACTTCTTTTACCATTCTTAGGAGTGCTACCCAAACTCACCACACTTGCAATCAACGGTAACCGGCTGACCGTAGCTATCCTTAAAGACCTGATAGAGGTGGTTAAGGACCCCAAAAAGTTTCCCAGTTTGGCCTGGGTGGACCTGGGCAACAATGTGGACATCTTTACTGTGCCTCAGCCGTTGCTGGTCGCCCTACGCAAACGCTTTGGAATGAGAAGCAGCCTACCCACCATCTACGAATACAGCGAGGGTCAAGGCAGCAGCTACTGCCTAGAGACTTCTACCGAGGAGATCAGTGTGTTTGAGGAGGAAGACGAGGACGACGAAGAGGATGAGCTGGAAGACCATCTGGCACTGGAGCCCTGGAGTGTAGAAGAGAAAAATACATTACATTACTGTGAAAGGTGATGGACTCAGCTGTTCCTTGTGGTTTGGTATTGCTCTTTTGTTATTCTAACACTCCAAAACAAAAGTCCAGTGTATCAACATTGTAAAACCATTAAGCACCCCATTGAAATGGTTATGTAAAGTTGGTGCCTGGAGGTGGGATTTCAAAAGAATGGAAGGGGGAAGAAGGATCAGGATCTGTTCCTAACTCCTACAAACTTTACTCTTTAGTCCAAGCACCAGTGAATCTGTTGCTTGCGATGGTAAACTTAAATTTAGGGTCAAATGCCAACTGACCTGGCATAAAACAATTACCACAAGCCAGTCTTTGCCACCCACATCAGCAGCTTCTGATGTGAAACTTTCACGTTTGGCTCGTGACAGCCACGGCCAAATGTTCCCCTATGAGAAAGCTTTCGTCCAGGGTAGATTCGCCTCAATTACACAAGCGCTAAAAGCGAGGAGAGGTGAGAGAAGAAAGAAAAAAGGCTGCTGGAGTGCCTGCAGGCTAGAAGAGATACTGATGTCTGTGTGTTTGCGTGTGCATGTGTGTGATGTTTTTCTGTGGAAGCTTACGATGCAAATGTAGCTTTAGCCAGAGCTCATTAAACAGGACACACAGGCGGCAGAGAGACTAACAATGCCACACGGCCGACATGATTATTTATCATTAAATCGCCTCTAGTTTGCAACAAGGGATGATATTATTGGACACATAAAACACCTGGCAACGTTTTATTGTTTGACAAAAACCATGTCAGTGTTTTTATAGAAAAATGTAGTTTAATTCATGTCAATATTTTCTATTTTTTAAACAAATTTGATGTAACAGAGTTCTTTTATTAATTATTAATGCTGTGTGTGTGCGAACGCATGAGTGTTTGACAGTAAATGTGACCTTTTGAGTTGTTTTATGATGCCCTTTGCTCCACAGGTGGTTTTTCCTTTACAGACGCGTGTCTGATTTGCACTTTACATGACAGGCTTTTCTAGTTGCCTGGTCATCCCCAGTCGTTTTTTTGTCCTGTTTTTATAGTAGTTAAAAAATAATGTGTTCAGTTTTAGTATTAATGTCACAAACAGCTTCGAGCACCTGGATGTTCTTTTCATTTCTGTTTTATTATAAACACTAATGAATGATTGTTCTTGCTGTGTGAAATAAACTCTGTTTGTAAAAAGACTGGACATCATTGTGTTTGTGAGATGACAGCTCCTTTTTTAAGGAGCTGCATTTGACAGCGTGCTTTTCAGAACTGGATCTATCCTGCTTTTTACCTGCCAGATGTGTTTTTCTCTAATTTGTTTCCCAGAATTCATGTACAGTAAGTAATTACAGGAGTCAGCAGTGCTGTCACTAAGTACTGGGATGTATAATTAAACTTTCTAACTTGATGAATTGGTTGTGGGAGTCTTTTCCAAAAAAGGTAACGCTGTGGTATTTAATGACTTCCATACTCACATATGATGGTATTTTCCATATATGGTGTGTTTAGATTCAAAAACATGGCCACAGTATTTTAGCTAGCGAGTATATCCTTTCCAGGCTGTAATGCTGTCCTGTACAAAACGAAAGGCTCGTTTTGATAAGGTTTTCTTCCTCTCTTCATTTCTCATCCTGGTGCGATCAATACTGAGGGTTTCTCAGTGTCTCTGTTTGCTTAATGAGAACAGTGCTCTATGTTAGCAGACAGCACTTTCTTAATGAGACTCCATAAGTCATTTCAACAGCTGCCAGCTTTCACAGGCAGCCGCTGGATCTCCACACCACATACAGAGCTCTAATTCGCTAATGTAGCATTCTCATTATCTTCTTATTTTAAGAAAACATACACTCAGTGACTTCTTCTTCTTATACTGCTGTATAGAATTGTTTTATTCATGTAGCTCCCAACAGAACAATGTTAAATAGCAAAATTGGGAATAATTATATTCTTGTTTTGAAGGTCACACAACAGCTTACAGTCACTTTTCAAATACTGTCTGTATGAACGTGCAAGAGGAGTCAAGCCCGTATTTCTTACGAGTAACCATAGCAACAGTGACCAAAGCAATATCAAAGATGACGACGTCCATAAAACAAGTAATACCACTTTCTGACACAACAAGAGTCCAATCGAGCCGTGAGTTCATCCATCAAATCATCATTAACCAACAGCAGCTTTTATACTTCAGTGAACAGCAGAGCATTTGAGTCGCGCATAAGAATACAAAACTGACGGGAGAAGTGGCTCCAGTGGATACTGGATATAAAACTTTCAGATCATACGCAGTTCATTTCTTCGTCGCTGCAAGTTACTGAAACCACAAATTAAAGCATGCAGCACACAGTAGACGTGTGTTTGTGGGGCAGAGCGGCTCTCTCACACTGAATGACATGATGGACAACTAGTTGTCCAATCTTGTTCCGTTCACACAGCGCGTTCCTGCTGAAAAAACAAAACAAAACAGTAATCCAGCCTGGTCTTAGCTGGTCAGCATGCTGGTTTTAGAGGGGTTTTGGCAACTTCCCAGCTGGCCAGGCTGGTCTTAGCTGGTCAGGTTGGGAGACCAGTAGGAACAACCAGCTAAAACCAGTCTAGCCAGGCTTGGAGTCCAGCTAAAACCAGCTTAAACCAGGTAAGACCAGCCAAGAATGCGGTTGTCCTGAAAATTTACAGGTGTGAGTTTGGTTTTAGAATACGGTTGTCACACCCGTAAATAACCGCACTGTGTGTGAACGTAACCGTATTAAGGACTCAAATACGGTATTGACAACCGTTTTCTGTTGCTGTGTGAACATGAACATATAGTTCAAACTAGAGCTGAATTCCTGAGGTAGTTTTGTGTTTTTATGTTTCTGTTTGCTGTGCAATGTCTGTTTACCAATGTCGCCTGCTAATTCAAATGCGCAAGCCCTTTAATTTGAATGAAGTCTGATTAGCTGTCAGCGTTTTAACATTCAACAGCTGTAATAAAAAAAAAGTTCTGTAAGTGATCCCAGCATATCGTTGTATCGTTATCGTTATCGTCATGGTGTGAACTCTGTTATTCTCTTAAATTTTTAGAACATTATCATTACCGTTATCGTTTTTGGTGTGAACGGGCCTTTACGGAAAAAAAGATGGATAGTTAAACAGATTAACAGCAGTTCGAATTTATAGAGAGGTAGTTTAAAATCCGTTACAAAGGCTGAACTTTGTAGTACTGAACTGTGGAGTTTTTCACCATTTTTGTGTTACTGTCATTGCCGTTAGCTGCTACAGCTTACAGTTTGTTTGTTAGCTATGCCCTATTCAATCATCACGTAAATGCATATTACCTGGTTGCGATCTTTTACAAAACAAGTCCGTCATCCATTGATGTTGTAGTCCCTGTTTGGCGGTATTTTGACAGTTGAGGCCGGAGCTTTTCCGCCAATGGGCGTGGTTTCGGAGCCGACAGCGGATACGCCCCCATATCTTGCTAATTTATTTTATTTACTTGGCGTTTTTAAATCATTCATATTTGTCTGGGTTGTTAATAAAACTTTTTTATGTGGTGTGACAAACTCAGAGCACACAGGCTTATTTAATATTGCTTTACACAGACTTTTAATTAAAATATTATAAATTATTTTTTGAATCTGGTGTGGGATTAAACTCTCATATGTAGTAGGCTTGGATTAGTTGATTTGTTTAAATAACCCTGAAAAAGGCAATGACCTTTGATGCGTTCCACTCCTTAACTGCACATTGACAGGAAACAGCATCTTGAGCCGTCTTGTCTGTGGAGATGCACCGTATGATTGACGACGGTTCATTGTCCTTTGTAAAGTGAACTGTGTCTTGAGACGTAAGTTCGAGAATTAGTGGTTGATTTGTTCCATGTGTTCGCTATTTTTATTTTTTTTCAATGGCCTTGGTTGCAAGTCTCTGAGGGTCTGTTTTAGTGTCTGCTGTTTTTTTTTTTTTTTTTCACCTTTTAAGGGCTTAATAAAAACAAGCCATGAAACCCAAGTCATAATGACTGCAGGGAATTTTCACAAGAAACTTTGCATGCAAATTATAGTGTTCCTGGAAGACCAGAAACATTCTGGGAAATCTAAACTAGACTGGTGTGACTCGTCTTGCTATTTTTGAAATTTCTCATAACATACACATGTGTAATTCTGATTATTCAGATGCAATATATGCACGTAAGGTTTGAATTTACACTTGCAAATTACTACATTTAACAGCAGGCCTTATTTACTAATGATCACACTGTCCAAAATATAATGAGTGTATTAAAATGTAATTAGTTTTAAATACTTGAAAATTAAATTCAGTTTATATCAATAAAGGATAAGCTTTGTTAAATGAAAAATAAGTTTTTAAAGTACAGTTTAGTTTTATATTAATATAAATATTAAGTATAAATATATCATATGGCTATATTTGAGGTATTTATAGCCTCACTAAAATAGTAAACTATCATATTTCCATTATACTTAGCTTCAAGAGTTAAATTAAGCATTAAAAAGGGTCTGTACTCCAATCTCTAAGACTATCAAAATCCTTTATCCTGTCATTTACATTTTTTAAAAAAGGTTCGTGATTATTTTAGGTAACTTTTGACTAATCAGTAATTGAAGAGTTCAGATGCAAAACCAGCTAAAAGCCATCTCGGTCAGAAATTAGATAATAGATATAGTATACATGCATCAAATACTTCTACTTAATTCCAGCCTCAGCCCAATCAGAAGTACCAGTACTTACATGGAAACCTATACAAAGTAGCCAGAAAGGAATGCTAATTTTAAAGAAATACGTCAGATTTAGGGCTTTTGCATCTGAACTCTTGAATTGTAAAAAGCTTGTTTTCAGCTTGTCATCCTTCAGGTTCATGTTTTATGGTCAGTGTCGCCCCCTATTGGACAACAGTTTGAATTACTTTAACATGCAAAGGACCTAGAAAAAGAAATCATCTTTAAAGACTGCAAATAAAGTTTAGAACATACATACATAAACGTCTTTTAGTAGTAGGCTATATTGTTTTTTAATTAGTGCCCACTAGTTTATTTAGTTCTCACCGAGGTTGCTTCAAATTTGGAGGTAGCCTACCTACATAACGAACTGTTAGGAATTAGTGTCATAAATCTTCAGATGGAATCATATTTCATAAACTTCCCCACTTGTTTCTCAGGTTTGTTTACTTTGGCAAATGCATGATGCATAACTTCATTCTGACAGATGGCAAATGTTCTACCTTCCTTCACTTTTATCAAAACAATCTTGCTTGTAATCTGATACCACATATTCATGGTGTGAACTTTGCTTTCATATCTCTATCACTCTCTTTCAGATAGAAAGATAGATAGAAAGATAGATAGATAGATAGATAGATAGATAGATAGATAGATAGATAGATAGATAGATAGATAGAAAGATAGTCAGATAGAAAGGGGATGGGTCAGAAACAGTACAATTTAAGTGTGTCATGTGGCTGTGTTTTCCCCCGAGGGTTGACAGCATGAATGTGAATATAAACCACTGCATTTTCTTTTCCGTTGGCTGTGGTTACTGTACCATCTGTAACAATGTGACTCATTTGTACATACTGTAAGATCACACATGGCCCCCAGCTATTTTCTCATTAAAACTGTACTGTGTATGGGAAAGGTTAAACTCATTTTGCACTGAACTCATAACAAGTGACACCTGTGCTTATGCATTTTACATGAATGCCTTAAGTAGGATTGCTATATTAGACATATTAAATTCATTTTGAATTAATCAGAGACTGAGATGCTTCTAGAAGAAATCTGGTTCTTTAATTTGGATTTCAACTGTTTTGATTAAAAACAACCCAGCGCTGGATGAAATATGGACAAACCCAGTGATTGGGTTGTTTTGACTCAGTGGTTGGGTAAAATGTTTAACCCAACCTTCTGGGTAGCTTTATTTAACTCAACTATTGGCTATATTTCTTTCTTTTAAAGAAAAAAAAAGGTTGGAAATGAACATTTATTAATGTGTTCAATATGTTGAATAAATTGCAATTTATTAATATATTCAATATGTTCAATAAATTAATAAATGGATAAATAATCATTAATAAACATTTATTTTAATTGTTTATTAGTACATTTTCACCTTTTGATTATTGCTGCTGCCTCTAGTATTTACGTGACTGATTTTTATTCTCCATTTCTATTTTGTGTTCATTTTAAGCCAGCTTTATGTTAATTTTTTCTAACAATAGTTTGTCCCAGCGCTGGGTTGTTTTTAAGCCAGCATTTTTTATGGATTGTCGTTCACTTATCTGGCCACTAGATGACCTGCTTTCTCACTTTATTGTAAAACAGTGACGTGTTGCAATGCAACGTTGAAAGGCTCAACACTAGTGCGACTGAAATATTAAATTTATTTTAATTATGAAAAGTTGGTAAGCATGCTCTATTTACTGTATTATGTTAGTAAATATGTATTTAAATGCATTCTGAGTTCAAATGGTTTGTCTTGAGATGCTAAAACATAACTGGACAGATGAGTTTTGAAACATATGGTGTTTGACTATTAAAGTATTCACTTCCAGAATCAAAATTTCCTGATAATTTACTCACCCCCCACGTCATCCAAGAAGTTCATGTCTTTCTTCAGTCGAAAAGAAATTAAGGTTTTTAAGGAAAATATTCCAGGACCAGCTCACTAGCTTAGGACCAGCACATGACCAGCTAAAGACCAGCATAAACCAGCTAAAACCAGCATCCATGCTTCAAAACCTACCTAACCAGCATGTGCTGTTTTTATCAACAATGGACTCTAGTGGTGGTCAACGGGTTGAAGGTCCAAATTGCCGTTTAAATGCAGCTTCAAAGGGCTCTACATGATCCCAGCCGAGGAATAAGCATCTTATCTAGCGATCTGTCATTTTCTAAGCAAAATACAAATTCATATACTTTTCAACCACATATGCTCATCTTGCACTACACTGTAAAAAATAAAAAACACAATTTGTTGAGTCAGCTTAAAATAATTTGTTACCCTGCTGCCTTAAGATTTTAAGTTCAGTCAACTAAAGTTTAGTCAACTTAAAATGTTAAGTTGTACTAAGTAACAACTTAGATATTTGTGTTTGCTAAACTTAATAGATGGGTAAGTAACCCAGCTGCCTTAAAATTTGAAGTTGATTCAAATCAAATATCTAAGTTGTCACTTAGTATAATTTAACATTTCAAGTTGAGTAAACTTTCCCAGCAGGCACACAACGTTATAAGACGCTGATATTTGGTTAAATTTCGGTTGCGACATCGGCTGACCAAAATTCAATGTAAATTCAACGTTTAATGTCAACGTTAAATTGATGTCCAACACCAATGTCAGCTGACGTTGATATTTTGTTGTTTTTAGGTTGTGTAACCAAAATCCAACATTAAGTCAGTATCAAATTGACGTCAAATACTGACGTCAACGCGATTTTCATTCTCAACCAAAATGCAACGTCTGTCCGACATCATGTCCAACGTCAACCTGACGTTATATAGACGTCCAGTGCCTGCTGGGTTCTTTGAGTTGACTGAACTTAAAAATTTAAGGCAGCCAGGGACAAATTATTTTAAGTTGACTCAACAAATTGTTTTTTACAGTGTAGTTCGATCTTCACGTACGTGTGATGTAGGCGGAAGAACTGACCCAGTGTTTACAAAGCAGCCGTGCAAAGAAAGTCAAACGTCCTTTACAAAAAAAGGTGAAACAACCATGTCGGATGATTTTGAAGTTGGAAGAGAAAATAAGATGGACTTTGTCACCCTATTTTAACAAAGTACACAGACTAAGAACTAAAGTGGCTTTTTGAACGTGATTACGCAATGTGTGAAAACGCCATGTGCATCCCAGAGAGAATTTAAAAAGTACATAAATGTTTATTTATTTAGGAAAATGAGTGATCGTTTCGCTAGACAAGACCCTTAGGATCGTGTAAAGCCCTTTGAAGTTGGATTGAAACTGCAAATTGACCTTCAACCCATGGAGACAAATCCTGGAACGTTTTCCTCAAAAAACTTAATTTTTTGCGAATGAGGAAAGAAAGACATGAACACTTTGAATGACATGGGGGTGAGTAAGTTATCAGGTAATTTTCATTCTGACAGTGAACTTCTCCTTTAAGAGCAGCGGTTTGTGAAGATTAATAATTGTGAAATTAACATTCAAGCAGGTTCCAGTGATGATTGTAGACCGAACAAACGTTAGCCAGTTTGTATCATAATCGTTTACCTGTCTCCAGTGTTTCAATAACCACAAAAGATTAAATTAAAAGTTAAACACACTACATAAACACTCACGAAAAGAAACGCTCACGTTTGCCTAAAGAGGTAACCACAGCAACAGACAGCTCGGCCGCTTTCCGCCGGCGAAAACATAAGTACTGTCATCTTTTATTCTAGTATTATGTGTTATATGTATATATATTTAGTAAGTATATTAGTTGCGCCAAACGAACCTCAACACAGAGAAATTCCCCTAATTCTCACATCAAGACAGTCTCCTTGTTAATGAAACGTAGAGTGTGGATTTAATTAGCACGGGCAGGGAAATGCAATTTAGAGCTGGACATAATTAACAGCGTTTTACACAATGTGCTTGAGAAACAGTTAAGGGTCACACTACTGTGTCGCTGCATCAACCCGCTGCCTGCACACATGCGTGCCGCTAAGACACGCCCACTCGCCGGCGAGAGCGACGCCGATTGGCTGCTATACATACCAGCGGGCCTTGCTATTTCAGGATTGGCGGATCCGCGCTTTGCCATTACGTTATGCTCTTTTCTACACATACACAAGGATGATAGAAAGTGAAGACGTAATGGAGTGTTCCTGAGCGTCCTTGCAATGAAAATCACTTTAGCATTCGACAGTATTCGTGGACGGGAGTTGCAATGAAGGTATGTAGCGTTAAAAAGAAATAGATGTCAGATTTGTGTTGTTATCGGCGAGATTTGCCATCTGCGTGGAAAGAGCAAAATAATAATTTCCTTAGGCTGTTTGACGTTTAATATGACTTCTCAAGAGTTGCATCAGTTCGGATGCATCAAATGACGTCTTGCAAATAGCAATGCGTGCGTGCTTCCTTCTTTTGCATGCTCTTGCATTAAGAGTGTTTGCTTGGGCAGCTGCATTGTATTTATTATCATTAGCAGGAGATGTGCTACTAGCGGCATCTGTAGACATCAGGACAGGTGCAGGTTGATTTGTCCAGTGGACGCTTGGAACAGAGTGTACAAGCAAGCAGTGATCATCATAACCCAGTTTATCGCAGCACTTCTCTAATGAGATTGGAGGATAGACAGTCTCTGCCAGCAGTCACTGGATGAGCTGATATGAATGGACAAGCAGCTCAGACAGTCATGAGGGACGAAAGTGATTTCCTCTGCTAAAACGTCACAATTCAATTATAGCCGAGTGATTATGACGTCAGAACAGCGATACAAGTATTGCGAAAGTGGACCACCGATTCACACAGTCAGGAAGGGACAGAAGTGGTTTCTCCGAGTGAAATGTCGCGATTTAATTACGTGCTTAGTGATTATGACGTCAGAATGGTGATCAAATTATTGTGATTCCGATTCAGGCAGCTTCCACTACGGAAACATCACAACTGCATTATAGCATAGTGATTATGACGTCAGATTAGTGATACAAATGATTGTGATAAGGTCAGGCTACTATCAGTGGAGCAGCAATTCAGACAGTTTCTGTTACTAAATGTGTTTTAAGGACGTGCATAGTGATTGTGATTCTGAATGGGATGACTGCTAGACTCGTTCGTGAAAGAGAGAAGCGATTTCCACAGTGATTATGACGTCAGAATTGATTGTGATTGTGATAACAGTCGGGATGATATCTATGGACTGGAATAGTTATGAAAATGAATGTGATTCTGATTGTGATGAGTGCTAGATGCTTATAAATGCAGATACAGTTCAGATACACTACCAGTCAAAAGTTTTTGAACAGTTAAGATTTTTTCTCTTCTGCTCATCCTGCATTTATTTGATCCAAAGTACAGCAAAGCCAGTAAAATTGGAAATATTTAGTATTTAAAATGGCTGTTTTCTATTTGAATATATTTTAAAATGTAATTTATTCATGTGATTTTAAAACTTAATTCTTAGCATTATATTCAAATAGAAAACAGTTATTTTAAATAGTAAAAAAATATATATATATATTAAAAATCTTGACAGTCGTGCCTAAAATGTCACATTTAAGTAATGACATAATTGTGATGATTAGCTAGACTGATATGAATGGACACAAAACATAATTCTCTCATTTAAGCATCACAGTTGAACTATGGTATAGTGGTTATGATGTCATAAAAGTGGAATGTTGAAGTGTGAAGATGAAAATGACTGAGGCAGAGGTGTTATGAGTTGTTATGAAATGTTGCTGAGTCACAAGGAGTAATTTCCTGTCTAAAACATCACAGTTGAGTTATGACATGATAAATGTGATGTGAAAATGGCAGATTATGATGATTAGAGGCTTGTCAAACTATTAATCGTGATTAATCGCTTCCAAAATGAAAATTTGTTTACATACTCTGTGTGTGTGCGTACTGTTCAACTTTGTTCATTATGTATATATAAATATACACACCTAAATGTATGAAGGAAAAATATGTTTATATATAAAATGAGTTTTATATATAATTTATATAATCTAAGTTCTATACAAGTATAAAATACATATAAATATTTTCAAAATATATACATGCATGTGTGTGTATTTTTATATATATATATATATATATATATATACAATAAATACACACAGTACACACACACAATTTTGGATATTTTGGATGCGATTAATTGCGATTAATCATTTCACAGCCCTAATTGTGCTGGCAGCAGTCATGGTGGTATTTAAAATTATTTTTAGTTCATTGTTGGAACTTGCTGATATAATGTGATGTACATGCAGATGAGAAATTATCAGATGACTGCGATTAATTTTTTTTTGTCAGCGGTGAGCTTAAGTTTAGCACATAATGAATAAATTCTCTCAAACACACTCATGTAAAGTATGAGGCTGTTTTTTTTTTTTTTTTTTTTTTAACTTTCTTTTTAACTAAAGCATTGACCTCACCTCTTCAGGGAACAGCCATGAAGGAAAGCGCGAGTGGATATAATTAGAGGGTTAATCACGTGTCAGATAATTCAGGTTTATGAATAATTCCTCTCATTCATAAGAGCTCCACTGTCTGGCTTTGTTTCTCCCTGCCGTTTATGTAATGACACTGTGTTATAAAGCACACATTCTTCCTCAGAAGCAAAAGGACGAACTATCTTCCGAAAGAAAGCTTTTTCTGAGAATAACCACTCTTCTGTGACATCGCTTTTACTTAATCTGAGTAGAAAAGCTTTTCGAATCAGACATAAGATGGAAGCATCTGGGTTTTATTTTTATGAAAATTGTTTCTGGAGGTATTTAGACCTCTCATATTGTGCATTATTACTCACAGTAGGCAATGATATTAATCTGTTCATTCATTCATATTGCAGGATATTTGATCAAAATGTATGCAAAATCTGGTCCACACTGTAAATGAAGTTATTATTTATATATATGAACAAAGAGTTAAACACAAGTCTGGAAAAGTTTCAGATGGAGATAATCTGCGTTTGTCAGTTTAATATTAAAAAGCAGTGGAAATGCAATGGCATATCTTCACCAGAAGATCATTATTAGAAATGCCAGTCATTCTGTAATAAAGTTAGCAGGGGAAAAAACTTTGTCTGAATACTATTAAAGATGTCTTATTAGCAGTGAAGTTCCTACACTTCTTTAAAGAAACAGTTCACCCAAAAATGAAAATTGTGTCATTATTTGCTTACACTCATGCTGTTGGTCGCATAAAAAAAAAATAAAAAATAGTGTATTTTTTGAAGAATCTTCACATAGCTATTTTCCAGTATGCTCTGTTGAGCTCCAAAAAGGACAAAAACACAGTACAGAACTATAACACAAACGTTTATACTTTATTTAGTGTAATATGGATCAGCTGTATGGTGTTTTTTAGTCATTTTTGTGGCTTGACTCCTTCATTTTCATTTTCGGGTGAACTATTCACAGCTAACAGGGAATGTTCCTAGAAGTTCTGGCAAAGTTCTTTTAAAGTTATGAACAAACATAGAAAAGAATGGTAGGACCAGATAACATTCTATTACCATTACTAAAAGAAAAAAAACATTATTTATACATCATTTGTGGAACTTTTTTTATATATATATATTTATTTTTTTTTTGTTGGAATTTAGTCTAATGTTACTTCCTAATTGTTTCAGATTGTTCAGAGAACATATAAAAGTGACATTAATATTAATTTACACTGCCATTCAAACGTTTGCAAGTTTGCAATTTTAGTTTTTTTAAAGAAATCTCTTATGATGATAAAAGTTCCATTTATTTGATCAAAAATACAGAAAAACGGACATTATGAAATATTATTACAATTTAAAATAACAGTTTTCTATGTCAAAATACTTAAAATATAATTCATTTCTGTGATGCAAAGCTGGATTTTCAGAATCATTACTCTAGTCTTTAGTGTCACACAATCCTTCAGAAATCTTTCTAATATGCTGATTTATTATCAGTGTTGGAAACAGTTGTGCGTGATCCTTTTTTCAGGATTGTTTGAAAAAGTTAAAAAGGCAGAATTTATTCAAAACAGAAATCTTTTCTAACAATGTAAGTTTTTACTATCACTTTTTAAAAAACATTAAAAATCTTACTGATCCATTTTCATAACTTAAAGGGATAGTTAACCCAAAAATGAAAGCCAAGAACTTCGTTCATCTTTGGAACGCAAATTAAGATCTCTTTGATGAAATGCAAGAGGTTTCTTACCCTCCATAGACAGTTTTGAAGATAAACAAAGGTCTTATAGGTTTGTAACAAAATGAGGTGAGTAATTATTGACAGAATTTTCATTTTTGGGTGAACTGTCCCTTTAATGAGAATAAAAACATTTTTGTCAGCTTCAGAAACATTTCTAAAACCAACATGTTCAAAGCTGCTCAGTCTTTTATGTGTAATTAGTTATGCACTCTCATGTGAATGCTCATTAGTCAGAAGTCATTAAAAGTCATGCTTTTCTGTCAGTGAGAAGGATTTCTTCACTCCTTAGTACTTCCTGAGCTTTACAGAGCCCATCGCTGCAGGTGAGAGGAGAGAAGGAGAATTTGCTTTTCCATTATTCCACTGTGAATCACAAGTGCTGATTCATTGTTTTAAGAAGCATCAGGCTCAAGTGCAACGTACCTTGTCGAGTTGTCTTATTCCCAGCGCTTAATGCAGTTATAAGTTTCTGCATGTATTATATGGTGAGCGCTGGAGACATTAGTCTGAATTCAGTTCTCTGGAGTCAAATGTGCTCATCAATTAAAAATAAGCATTTACCGTAAGATTCGCTTTCAAATGAGCCCCCGTGCAACGAATCGTGACTTAGGGGAACTGTAACGCTCTGTTTCTCTTGAAGGACATGGAGCTCTCTGAGCGCTCTTGGTCTGGTCATCAGGAATCAGACCTTTAAAAGCAGGAGACTGTATCTAGAGACTGTCAGCCTGTCAGAAACTACCAGCGCTGGTGCTGCTCGGTCAGATGTGCTTTAGAAAGCTAGAAGACGTGTGCATTTGTGCTATTACATAAACAAACGCTGGAACGTTTCTATTTGGTCAGTTATTTCTAATTTCCTCTTTGAAGCCTTTAATGCATTACGAAGATATTTTTAATGCACATGATCACTTTAATAAATAATCAGTTGCATATTCTCATAAATGACCCTGACGTTCTTTGATGCATGATGTTGAATCTCAAAAAACATCTGTTAGGGTTTGATTATCATGTGTATTGTGCTAAAATCATGCGTTTTAAAGGAGAAGTCCACTTCCAGAACAACAATTTACAAATAATGTACTCACCCCCTTGTCATCCAAGATGTTCATGTCTTTCTTTCTTCAGTCGTAAAGAAGTTATGGTTTTTGAAAAAAGCATTTCAGGATTTTTCTCCATATAATGGACTTCATTGGTGCCCCGATTTTGAGCGTCCAAAATGTAGTTTAAATACAGGTTCAAAGGGCTCTAAACGATCCCAGCTGTAGAAGAAGCTGCGTCCACGACGCTACGTACTATTGAAGGTTACGCGCAACGTAGGCGGAACGTACAGACCCAGTGTTTACAAAGCGACTACGCAAAGACTAATGGTGCGTTCACACCAGACGCGAATGAATCATTAAGCATGAGTGATTTACATGTTAAGTCAATGCAAAGACGCGATAGACATCTTGCGGTGCGATTCACGCGAATGAGGTGGCGCGAATTGAGCGTTTTGGGCGTTTGACGCACGTAACGCGTGATTCACTCAAGTTGAAAAATCTGAAGTTTAGCGAATATTTGCATCACGTTAACCAATCAGGAGTTTGCTCTAGTAGATACGTGATTACAACGTAGCGAGCAGAGGCAGAAATCCGAAACAACAATAGAGGACGAAATCATTGTCGCTGTATGTGGATACCTGGAGCTGTACAATACATCTTCGTACTTTTATAGAAACAGGAATAAGGATCTTGCTTGGAAGAAAGTGAGTGAGGAGGTCAGACAATCTGGTAAGTTGTAAAACACGCTCTTTACTTAATTTGAGCTATATACATATTGATGGACGGATCTGATGGACCCAGACATGGCACCGAACGAGTCTATGCCGTTTTTCAGCCTTCCATAGCACATAAAGCACAGCTACCCTCTAACGACATCCATGTCAACCATTTCGCAACGAGACTGGAGCCGCCTGGCAGAAGCGCAAAATGTTCAAGCGTCCAACTACGCGCGAATAGCGCGATTTAACGCAAGTTGCGTCTGGTGTGAATGCACTGTAAGGAAGTGCAAGTTAGTCAAATGCTGTTTACAAAAAAAAAAAAGGTACAACAATGTCGGACGATTCTGAAGTTGTAGAAGAAAACGATATGGAGTTTTTCACCATACGGAGTACACAGACGATGAACTTAGATGTAATTTGTACCCTTTTATTTTTCGAGAAAAAAAATGACAATGAAATTTGTTTCGCTAGATAAGACCCTTCTTCCTCGGCTGGGATCATTTAGAGCCCTTTGAAGCCACATTTAAACAACATTTTGGAAGTTCAAAATCGGGGCACCAATGAAGTCCATTATATGAAGAAAAATCCTGAAATGTTTTCCTCAAAAACCATAATTTCTTTGCGACTGAAGAAAGAAAGACATGAACATCTTGGATGACAAGGGGGTGAGTAAATTATTTGTAAATTGTTGTTCTGGAAGTGGACTTCTCCTTTAAACCATATTAGTTTAAACTTCTGATATATGGTTATCTAAACGCACACAGAAAGCGGCTGTCACACAGCATGTGACTACTAAACTAAGCTCTCTTTCATGTCTTATTGTGCTTAAACTGTCAAATACACACAAGTTTATGTTAAAAACAAGAAAAACAGACGGTTATGTCTGTACAGGTAAACTGCTGGGAAAGAACTCACATGTTTATATTAGAATGTGTGGCAGCAGCGTAATATACAATAAATAAATCAATAAATCCACTCTCTTGTCTTCTCTGAGGCTGGGACTCTAAATAGTGTTCTGTGCTCATTTTTGTTTTAGTTATCTATAATATCCCTTGTAACAAATGCATAAATACACAAAAAATGCTAAGACGAGATGTTGGGTGTTGAAGATGAGCTGCGGTGTTTCTCTCAGTGGTTTTGTGATGGACGTGGCCTGCTCGCTGAGCTCACGGGGCTCTAATTGAAGTGACAGAGGGAAGCTGTGGCACCGGCTCTCTGCCAGACCGAAGCATGAGCAGCGACTTCATGCCCTGACCTTATGTTACGCAACACGGAGATCACGCTAACTGCCATACTGTTCAAATACTGAGCGCACTGCCAGAGGGACTCCACTCAAACCCAGCCGGCACTTCATCAACAGACAACATTATTTAGAATGTGATAAACAGGAAATATGAGTGACCTGCCAGCACAGATTTCAGCATGAAGGATTGTGGTTATTGAATTGGCTTAGTTAGACAGTGATTATAAAGATTCACTTGCTTGATTTATACAATTAATAGATTTGTTTCTTATAATTATTTTATGGCTGATACCAAGTTACCACAGTTTTTTATTTTGTATTTTTTACAATGGCATTTTGGTATTTTGTATGGAAGCCCATTTCCACCATTAAATAAAAAATAACAAAGGGTAATTGCGAATTCTAAAAAAAAAATTAAAATTTGTTTACATCTCACAATTCTGACGTTTTTCTCAGAATTCTGTAATATAAACTCATAATTACGAGTTATAACATCAGAATTGCAAGATATAAACTAACAAATTAGACTTTTTTTCTCATAATTGCGTGATATAAACTCTTCTGAGAACATTTCCTGCCTCAAAATTCAACTTTATAACTCACAATTACGAATTTATACCTCAAAAAAGTCAGAATTGCAAGATATAGTCTCGCATTTGCGAGAAAAAAAGTCAGAATTTAGTTTTTATCTCGCAATTCTGACTTCATTTCTCGCAGTTGTGAGTTTATATCATGCAATTCTGAGAAAAAAATGTCAGAATTACAAGTTAAAAAGGTTGCAAATACCTTTTTTTGCAAATATAATTTTATTTTTTTACCTTTTAATTTTTGCATCTATGAGTACACTACCATTTATTTGTTGTTGGTTTTTTTTGTTTTTTTTAATTAATACTTTTATTCGGCAAACACGCATTAAGTTGACCAAAAGTAACAGTTAAGAAATGTATAATGTTACAAAAGATTTCTGTTTCAAATACATGTTATTTCTATTCATCAAAAATCCTAGAACGGAATTACAATTTCCTCAAAAATACGAAGAAGCACAACTGTTTTCAAAACTGACTATAAATGTTTCTTGAGCAGCAAATCAGCATATTAGAATGATTTCTGAAGGATCATGTGACAATGAAGAGTGGGGTAATGATGCTGAAAATCCAGCTTTAAAATATATTAAAATAAAAAAAAAACTCATATTTTTAAGTGCAATAATATTTTACAATATTACTATCATTACTTCTGTATTTTATATCAAATAAATGCAACACTGCTTTCATATTTATGTTTAATTTTTACATTTTAAGTTTTTTTATTTTATATTTTCATAATTTTGTTTTGTGCTCTGTTGACTTTCTAGTAAAGAGAAACCATCACTAATATCTAATTGTTGTGTGCTCATACATACAGAGAGATGCAAACAGCAGTGTTGGCCTGCATTATGTAAGAGTATAAACAACAAAGCCATGGGGCAAACGGAGAGCTCCGCCTGGCTTAACCTGCTTTGCACTGAGTGTAAGAGCAACAACACATTTGATCCGCTCAGCTCTCTTTCTGTCGCGCTGCACCATTGCATGCATGTATGCTCATTTCAGCTCATCGATTGTCCTGCTCTTAAACAGAAGATGCGTTCTTCCATCACAGACCTCCCCTCAACCCCCACCACCTCCAGAGTGTTATTCTGAGACAAGACATCACACCATGTTGGGTCACAGGCGCTGATGAAAGCTGCCGGTCAACTGGGTGGCCGTGTTTATATTGTATATAGTGTCAATATTGTGATGTTTGTATATATGTATGAGGATTTATTAATTAAAGAAACAATGAATATTGTTTTTGAGTGATTTATTATCTATTTCAGATAAACAACACATAAAAATAAAGATAGCTCTGGTTGGTTGCTCTACAGCCAATCATCATTTTCCGAGGTGGGAAGTTCATGGCTATAGTAAAAGCTTCAGTGTGCACCAGACCGTATGTCAGCAGTATTATGAAACATCCAGCCGAGTGAAAGCTTACTGACTTAACCAACATCTTCTAAATTTACACCTTAAGTAAATTAGAAACCCCAGACCATTGCAGAGTAAGAATAGGCATGCTTTTTATGCTTCTTATGAAAGCATTGTTGGGTTTGCACATGCATTTGGCTGAAACCTGAGAGACGTCCATTCATCTCGGTCATTTTGCTGTACGACACTATTTTAATGCTCCAAATGTGCGCTAGAATCAGTCTTGCCCTAACAGCCATTTACACTGTATCATGTTCCTTCAGTATTCACTTAAGGCCTGCAAAGCATTGATTCATTTCGGTTGATTACTAGCAGAGTTTATGAGTGTTGAGTGCATTCAGTTGTTTATGATGTACAAGTTACATAATGTGAAGCTCAGTAAGGCATATGTGTCTGATTTCATCTGTGTCCGCCGCACAAATCTGCCCTCTGGGGTAAATTACAGGATAGTTTTTCATTGCTTTTTCATAACAAGCTCCATATCTGAATACCCATGAAACAAATTTAGGTTATAAAATATTGTAGAAACACTGTTTTGAAATCTTTCCTAAAGAAAAACCTTAGTAAAAGGTTTTTGAATGTTCCCTGTCAGCTGGGTAAGGTGGGTTAACAATATTAATTACTCTATTTTAATTTTAATAATTTTTATTTTGATGAACTGATCTGTTTCTAAATCCCAAGAATCGGTTATTTAAATTAGTCGTTGCGTTTTCAAATTATCCAGGAGTAAAACTTAACTAAACAGCATTTGTATATTATTTGAAGCGTCACTAAATCGCTGTAAGTTTTGTGCTTTATTACTTTCGCTATAAAACGAATTCTCAGTTTGAAACGTTCTACGTTCTATTTTGGCGCTCTGAAATATGACGTGACATATCGGTGTATCCGCCTCAAGTAAAACGCCAGCGTGTATCATCTCTTACTCTTTATTAGTCTTTAACATTAATATTAGCACGAAGTAAACATCAGAAGGTATGCTGAAAGATACAGAACAACTTACCGAGATGTGTCATGTCTTTTTTAAAAACGTTCAATCAGTTCTGGCAACACGTCATTTAAAATCCTTGTAAATAATGTCACGCAAGGCTACATTTACCTCAGAAAAGCCACTTAATGTTCATATTTCGAAAGTTAGCTAGAAAAATGAGCTCTGGAGAGGAATTTTTTTCTAAATATATGTACTTTGTTATGTTATTCATATTTTACATAACCTTTTTCTTCAGTGTTTACTGTGTGTTTGAATGAATCCGTCATGGCAGCCAACATTTAATGTTTATACACTACCAGTCAAAAGTTTTTGAACAGTAAAATTTTTAATGTTTTTTAAAGTCTGTTCTTCTCACCAAGTCAGCATTTATTTGATCCAAAGTACAGCAAAAACAGTAACATTTTGAAATATATTTACTATTTAAAATAAATGTTTTCTATTTGAATATATTTTAAAATGTAATTTATTCCTGTGATTTCAAAGCTGAATTTTTAGCATCATTACTTCAGTCAAACGATGCTTCAGAAATCATTTTAATATTCTGATTTCTGAAAAACATTTATTATTATGTTAGAAACAGCAGAGTAGATTTTTTTCAGGTTTCTTTGATGAATATAGAGTTCAGAAGAACAGCATTTATCTGAAATAGAAATCTTTTGTAACATTATAAATGTCGTTTTCATCACTTTTGATCAGTTTAAAGCACCCTTGCTACATAAAAGTAATAATTTATAGATCTTTGGATCTTTCTATTAATTGAAAAAAAAAGTATTCAACTAATCATGGCAAATCAGCATATTAGCATGATTTCTGAAGGATTATGTGACACTGAAGACTGGAGTAATGATGCTGAAAAACAAATAGGATTGGAAGCATAATTAGCCTACTGCATTAAAAACTTATTAGGCTATTGTAAAAAGTTCTTTATGTGTAATTATAATCTTTGTATAGAAATCTGTTATAAATTTTCACTTTTTAATATTGTAGTACTGTACTAACTGATAAGGTCCCCTGTTTAAAGCATTTTTGAGAGAGAATTTTTATTTAAGAAAATGCACATGTACTCTACCTGCCGTAGGAATATATCCAAATGAATTGAACTTGAATCACAAACTTTATCTGAATATATCATTAACATATCTTTCTTCTCCAGGCGGGGGCCTCCTCCATGTGGGCATCATGTTGCGGGCTGCTGAACGAGGTGATGGGCACAGGGGCGGTCCGCACCCAGCAGCCAGGCTTTGGAGCCGGAGCTGGGCCGTTCCGCTTCGCCCCCAGCGCGGGTTACTCCACCTACCCACCCAGCAGCACCACCTCAGGAAGCGCAGGCCTGGCATGCAAAGCCTGCGGACTGGCCTTCTCCGTGTTCAGACGAAAGGTAGGACGCCTGGGGTTTGTGAAGTTGATTCTTAGGATTTTTTTTTTTTTTTTTTTTGATAGTGAATGTAGAGAGATGACATAAATGACAACAGTTTTCAACATTGATGATAAGAAATGTTTCTTGAGCAGCAAATCTTTCTGAAGGATCATGTGACACTGAAGACTGGAGTAATGATGCTGAAAATTCAGCTTTGCCATTACAGGAATAAAATTAGATTTTTGTATGTATATATACAAATATACAGCCGTTCTAAAGTTTGGGATCAGTAAGATTTCTAATGCCTTTTAAAAGAAGTTTCTTATGCTCATCAAGGCTGCATTTACTTGATCAAAAATACAGAAAAAACTGTAATAATGTGAAATGTTATTACAGTTCAAAATAATGGTTTTCTATTTTAATATACACTAGAATATTACAATAGAATTTTTTTCAGGTTTCTTTGATGAATAGAAAGCTCAGAAGATTTCAGAACATTTATCTGAAATAGAAATTGTAACATTATAAATGTTTGTATCATCACTTTTGATCAATTTAAAGCATCCTTGCTAAATAAAAGTATTCTTTGGAATAAAATATTTAAAACAGAATTCTTTCAGGATTCTTTGAATCCTGTTTTAAATATTGAGAATAATAATAATAATGTTTCTTGAATGGCAAATCAGCATATTAGAATAATTTCAATAATAGAATAGTAAATTTAATGATGCTGAAAATTCAGCTTTGCATCACAGAAATAAATTACATTTCAAAATATATTCACATAGAAAACAGCTATGTTACATTTAAATAATATTTCACAATATTACAGTTTTTTCTGGATTTTTGATCAAATTAAATGCAGCCTTGATGAACATAAGAAACTTCTTTAAAAAACATTAAAAATCATACTCATTCCAAACTTTTGAATGCCAGTGTGTATACATACACATAAACATATACAAATATGTGTATAAATATCACAATATTGCACTTGACTAGAGATGGAAAAAACACTGATTTGCCACTTGTCTGGCATTCTTCATTTCCTGCCAAGGGACAGGAGTGATGAAAGATCAGAGCGTTAACTTTTCCTCAAAGCATCAGTGTTTTGAAATCCTATCAGCACTTTCACACCTGTCTGCAGACGCCCCGGATGCCCAGAAAGTGTGATGCATCTGCAAACACTCACACCAGTACACATATGCAGAGACGTGATGGATAGAACTGACATTAAGCCAGAATGCAACGGTTTGATTGAACAGCTCATTCATCAGCATGGTGGCATTTGATAACCACTACAACTGGCGACTCCACAACAGCTTCTGAGAGTTCGAAAGTGTCTTGAAAAATGAAGTTCATGCCGCAGTGATTTAGAGATGGAAGCGTCGGTGTTCTGTCAGTGTCAATCAAACCAACTAAAGCATGATGTAATTAAATCACCGGTCTAATGCACGCATATTATTCGGCTGTTTAATGATTCATCATCTCTCTCTTCGCAGCACGTTTGCTCGGACTGCAAGAAGAGCTTCTGCTCGCTGTGTTCCGTGCTGCAAGAGAACCTGCGGCGCTGCGCCACCTGCCACCTGCTGTGGGGCACGGCCTTCCAGCGGCCCAGGTTAATGCGACTCCGCGTTAAAGACCTGCGGCAGTATCTCACGCTGCGAAACATCAACACGGACACCTGCAGGGAGAAGGAGGACCTGGTGGACCTGGTGCTCTGCCATCTGGGTGCCGAGCTGGAGATGGGGGAGGATGAAGAGGAGGAGGAAGAAGAGGAGGCGGAAGCGGACACGGACAGTCTGCCCTCACTTCCGCGTTCCCTCTCCACGCCGCCCGCCTCCGCGGCACGATCCTCCTCCCAGCAGTCAGCGCTGTCTGTAGCAGCGTCTCAGGGAGAGGCTCTCAGTCGCAGCGATAGCTCAGGGACAACCAATCAGGTGAGGATACGTCACTTTGGCGATGTGTTGCCATGCATTTCGGTGTTCGTTTTACTTTGTTTATTTACATTTACTTTTAAATTATTCATTTAGCATGCACTTTCATTCAAAGTGACTTCAGAATAAAGAACATCTCAAGGATTGAAAGAAGAAAAAAAAATATGTATTTTATTTTAATTGTATATTTAATTTACTTTTAAATTTATTCACTTATATTTACTATATATTCATTTAGCAGACCTTTTTCCAAAATTACATAAAAATCATTACATCACAAGGAATTTGTCACAAGAGCCAAGAATATACACAATTGTAGTTTAAATGCAGCTTCAAATGGCTCTAAACAATCCCAGCCGAGGAAGAAGGGTCTTATCTAGCGAAACGATCAGTCTTTTTTTTTTTGGAAAATAAAAATTTGTATACGTTTTAAGCACAAAAGCTTGTGTAGCACAGGCTCTGGGATGCGCGTCCACAATGCTACGAATTTTGAACGAATCTTTAATGTGACTCGGGAAGAACAAGTCATCTTGGGAAGTCGCGCATACGCAACATCCTATTAGGTTCTGTACTGAAATTAGTTCACCTGTTTCGAGTCTTTGGGTTTTTCGAGTCGTTCGTTCATCTTATGGAACTGTCATGTGATGAACGAACGAATCGAACCCGAAGACTTGAGAAATGAACTAATCAATTCTTTTTCCAGCTCACACTGCATTGGTTGAGCTTATGGGGCAACAATGTGATGAACGAACGACTCAAACCCAAAAACTTGTCAGATAAGAGGTGAGGTGAACTAATCATAGACTAAAGACCAGGTAAACAATGAATAAATCTTTTCTGTTTCTTATAGCATTATAGTTTTGTCTTGTTTGTAGTGTGATCAACGTTTGTGTAAGCAGTAGATGTGTTAGGGAAGTAAAACGTAACATTATATTTTGCTAAAATGAACGAAATGACGTTTTGAACGTTCATTTTGCTGAACGAGACTTAAATGTCCGAGTCGGTTAAATGATCCGAACTTCCCATCACTACTACGAATCAAGTCTGAGTTCATCGTTTGTGTACTCCGGCTCGAAAAGGTAGAGAATGGTGAAAAACTTCATCTTATTTTCTCCTACAACTTCAGAATCATCTGACTTCGTTGTAGCTTTTTGCCAGCGTTTGACTTGCACTTTGTTAGTCTTTGCAAGTTCGCTTTGTAAAAACTGGGACTGTAGTTCCATGTGACCTTTCGACGCAATTCAGTAGTACGTAGTGTCGCGAGCGCACATCAGAGCTTTTACTTACTTAACGTATTACTTAAAGTATACAAATTTTTATTTTCCGAAACAATGACCAATCGTTTTGCTAGATAAGACCCTTTTTCCTCGGCTGAGATCGTTTAGAGCCCTTTGAAGCTGCATTTAAACTACATTTTGGAAGTTCAAAATGAAAGCTTGCAATTCTTACTTTTTTTTCTAAGAATTGCATGATATAAACTCAGAATTGCGTTATATAAACTCGCAATTCTGCAAGAAAAGTCAGGATTGCAAGATACAAACTTGCATTTTCCAACAAGAAAAAGTCCGAATTATGAGTTTTTTATCTCACAATTCTGACTTTTTTTCTCCAAATTGCGTGATATAAGCTCGCAAGATAAAAACGTACAATGCTTGTTGAAAAAGTTTGTATCTCGCATTCCTGAGAAGCTTTTTCTCACAATTCTGAATTTTTCTCAGAAATGTGATATAAACTCAGAATTGCGTGTTATAAAATCAGAATTACAAGTTTATTTCTCAGAATTGTGAGTTTATGTCTCGCAGTTCTGACTTTATAACTTGCAGTTGTGAGTTTATATCTCACAATTCTGAGAAAAAAGTCAGAATTGTGAGTTTGTATAACACAATTGCAAGAAAGAGAGTTGTGAGACTCTTTTTATTGTTTATTCATAGGTGGAAACGGGCTTTGATAGATGTATTAATTATATTCATTATTACATTTATTTTTTTTAATTACATATGTTACTAGGCAATTTGTGCAAATATATTTATTATTTACAATATTAATTTAGTTATTTTACATTTAATTTAACTTGTTAAAAAAAATAGAAGTTATTTTGAAATGTTTTTCAGTATTTTTTGCATGATTTATTTATTTATTTAAAGACTAAGTGTGTGATTTCTGTGCCACTAAACTAAGCAATATTTTAAAAACACATTTAACTTACAAATGACTACTGTAAAATTAAACATTATGCTTAAAAAAAAAGTATTTTAACATAGAAAAACTAAATTTACTTGATGTAATACTTCAACAATACTGTCAGTTTTTGTTGTGTTGTGTCACATAATTTAGCATTGCGTTTTGCAGTGTGCCAAATAAAATCAAACTAATTTAATTCCTGTAAATATCATTAATATATCTGACCATATTGTTTGATTGCAGTTATTGTTTTAGCGACTTCCATATTAGGACTGTCGTGAGAAACGTAGCATGTTTCTGAATACATCAAATGAGGATTTCTTCTCAATCTTCTACATTCCTACCCCATAATCTATTGACTCCTGTTGTCTGTACAGTTATTAAGCCGCTTACAACCCTGAGTTACCAAAGATTCATCCACGCTGACGTGCTTTGATGCGACGTGACCGCGTGGATACTGGAAACAGCTGTACCCCACGAGGCTAGCTGTGACGTTTAAGCCTTGCCTTTTTTTTAGATCTGACATGCTGAGCATGTTACATAATGTTGGAACAGGTTGTCTGATAATTCCTGCACGATTCCTGCGACTTAAAACACTTACAGATTAACAGCACAGACATTAAAGTGCAAATGAGTTTAAAAGGCAAACGACTAAGTTCATTAAAATCGGCCTGTTTTAAAGTTTTAAAGAGCGTCTGTGTTGGTTGGAAAAGAGTCTGCGATGGTCCGGTGTGACTTCAGAGCCTGAGTTGGCAGACTGACCCATTCATTATTAATACGCAGCCAGCCAGCAAAGCTGCACGCCGTCTGTATGTGGCCCATGTGTGAGATCTCAGTGCATGTGCTGAGAGTCTCCTCATAAAGACACAGTCATTCTTCTGCCAGACAGCGGACAGGAAGAACGCAGGGCCATTAGCTAATTGTTCTGAATGCGGCAAATAGAGAAAGAGAGAGCGAGCGAGAGAGAGACCAAAAAAGCATACAAAAGACGACTGCTCCGGGACCACATGGTCCTTGTGTGAGAGACACAGGAAGGGAATTATTGCAATCAGTGGGAATGAATGATTGACGCTGTAATATGGTGTTATTTGATGTGCAGTTTGCAGAACCAAAGGAAGCTAATTGTGAGGATGTGATGGGAAAACGGTTTAATTAAACCGCAGTGACACAGACAGAGGTTACTCATAGTTGCAAAAGAGATTAAATGTAAATGTTGCTCTCTTACGAATTTTACGAAAGACTTATTTTTATAACATGGTAAACACTTCCCAATTTACTTTAAGATGTGTGATTCATAATTTATAATCAATAAAATGTGATTTAAATTAAATGTATTCAGATAATTTTGGTACAATATAAATGTATTTAGATGTTTTATTATATCTATGTATTACTTACAATATTTTGTAATGTATCTTAGGAATATTTTTGTAGTGTATCTCAATTTTTATATTATTATAACATTTCTATATTATATATATATATTATTATTTCTTAATTATATATTATATTACACTACCAGTCAAAAGGTTTTGAACAGTAAGATTTGTAATGTTTTTTTAAAGAAGTCTCTTCTGTTCACCAAGCCTGCATTTATTTGATCCAAATACAGCAAAAGCAGTAATATTGTGAAATATTTTTACTATTTAAAATAACTGCTTTTTATTTGAAAATATTTTAAAATGTAATTTATTCCTGTGATGCAAAATTTCAGCATTTATCTGAAATGAAAAGCTTTTGTAACATTATACACTATACCATTCAAAAACTTGGAGTCAGTATATTTTTGGAGAGTATTAATAGAAATTAATACTTTTATTTAACAAGGATGCTTTAAATTGATCAAAAGTGATGCTAAAGACATTTATAATGTTACAAAAGATTTATATTTCAGATAAATGCTGTTCTTCTGAACTTTCTATTTATCAAAGAAACCTGACAAAATTCTACTCAGCTGTTTTCAACATAATAACAATAATAATAATAATAATGTTTTTTGAGCAGCAAATCAGAATATTAGAATGATTTCTGAAGGATCACGTGACTGGAGTAATGATGCTAAAAATTCAGCTTTGAAATCACAGGAATAAATTACATTTTAAAATATATTCAAATAGAAAACTGTTGTTTTAAATAGTAAAAATATTCCAAAATTGTACTGCTTTTGCTGTACTTTGGTTAAAATAAATGCAGGCTTCGTGAGCAGAAGAGACTTCTTTTAAAAACATTAAAAATCTTCCTGTTCAAAAACTTTTTACTGGTATATTATATTATATTATATTATATTATATTTGCGGTTCTTTTCTGTCCTGAAAAAGTATGATTTCCACAAAAAGTGCAACTGTTTTTAACATTAATAATAATAAAATTTAAATATATTCAAATAACAGCAATTTTATTGTAAATTATTATTTTGTTTTTAAATATTGCTGTTTAACTGTATTTTTCTTTCCTGAAGTCGAATTGTTATATATAGCTTTTTTTATGTTTGTTTTGTTAATTAAAACACAATAAAAAAATTTAAAATTTCAAGTAAATGGTCAGATATACCAGGTTTTAGTATTTGTTTTCTGATCAATTTACAGCTTTTATTTACATTTATTGGATTAATTAATTTAGCTCATGCTTTTATCCATGTGTTTTTTTTTCTATATAAATACAAACACTAAAAAGGAAAGATGATGCGATCTGAACTCACAGTCTAATTTGAACCACATTCTTGTCAATAAACCTGATACAAGTTCTCGATTTCTGTGTTTTATCTTCAGGACCATGGAGATGCTGCATCAGTTTCCCTCCTCAACCTGGAGCCTCATGACGACATACTGGAGGTGAGACGAACCTGGCAAAATCTGCATGCGTTGAGTATTTGTACCACCTACTGTGAAGACAGCTGGGTTACTTTAAACCCTCTCGATTCTCACTGAGAATCCATTAACATTAATAATTCACTGCCATCCAATAACTCAGCTTAGTGTTTGCCAGATACTTCAGAGAACATCTACAGTTAAAAATGAGCAGTCTAGTGTAATATCAACGTGTACTGCAGTTAAAAGTAATAACCCATCCATCCACATGTCTCTTGATGTCTGTCCCCCGAGCAGGCCAGCCCAGCGACGCAGAGGCGTGCACGTGCCTCCCTCTCGGATTTGTCCCGCGAGGACGACATCGAGAGCCTGACGGTGCGGCAGCTAAAGGAGATTCTCGCCCGCAACTTCGTCAACTATTCAGGTTGCTGTGAGAAATGGGAGCTGGTGGAGCGTGTCCATCGTCTCTACAGAGAGAACGAAGTCAACAGAAGATCGAGTAAGACCCAACGTGACACAGAAAAAATTAATTGTTAGTGTGCACTACTTTCCTAAAAATAAAGGTTCCGAAAGGTGATGAACCTTTCAGTGAAGGGTTCTTTTTTAATTTTAATTTAAAAAATCTAAAGTATCTTTTTTATTCTAAAGAACTTTTGTGCATTTGAAAGGTTCCGTGGATTTTGAAGGTTCTTTGTGGAACCGTAGATTCCAATTAAGAACTTTTACTTTTAAGTGTAGGACGAGATTAAAAGAGCATGATTCAATAACATTATTTTATTAAGCAATTTCATCCTTCTGCTAGAAGATACTCTATATGTTGAGTTGGTAGAATAGTGCATGTAAGGTTCCTTGGATGCTTTATATGACTATTTTATCTTTTACTAGCTATGTAATTGGCAGAATAATGAGAAGGAAACTCTGTGGTCAGCTTTTGTAGATGTTCAGGCTGAGAAGAGCACGGCTGACATCATATAGTAAGAGTAATGGATGAGGAAGAATGCAGCCTTTTTATCACAGTCTCTAAATCTTTTTGACAGACTGCATGTGAGATATAACAACATGAAATTGAATCAGTCAAGGATCAGGCCAAAATCAGCTGTGGCTAATGTGATTGTGATGTGCTTCTGCTCTCCATAAAATTGATTCTTCTCATTTGCTTTTCCTTGCAGTGGAAAATGTCAGCAACAGCCTAGCTGCAGGTAAGCAGACAGATTTTTTTTTTCTATATATATATATATATATATATATATATATATATATTACTTAACAGTGTTATTTTAGGATTATTTATATACTATTATAGTAATTATATTATATTATATTATATTATATTATATTATTTTCATTTTTATTAATTTAATTGTATTTTTTTTTTATTTAAATTTCTTTAATCTTTAATTTATTTTAATTTAGTTTTAGTAATGAAATAAAAAAGCACTTCAACATAAACAACAAATATATTTTCAGATGTTTATATTAACAAAAAATATTATATTGAATATATATTGAATATTAAAAAAAAAATATATATATATATATATATATGTGTGTGTGTGTTTATAGTGGAAAAAATATATAATTTTGTTTATATTGAAAGAAAAAATATATAAATTTATATATACATTTGTTTTATACTATAATATATTTTAAAATATGTTTACATTAACTAATATATATATGTTTTAAATACTGTAATATATGTTTAAATTTATTTTAACATTTATTACAATTATATATGTATCTATACATTTTAAAAACAATACAAAATGTTTTAAAATATGTTTATATTAACAAAAATATTTGTATGTATTTAATTTAGTATATATATATATATATATTCTTTCAAAATTTAAATTAAATATATATAAATCTTTTTTAATGCATAAATATGCAAATAAAAGTAATAAACCAGTGTTTAAATTGTGTGTGTGTGTGTGTGTGTGTGTGTGTGTGTGTATATATATATATATATATATATATATATATACACACACACACACACATATACATACATTAAAATAAAATGTAAAAATAAGATTTGAAAATGATATATATATACACACATTTTAAAAACAATACAAAATATATTTTAAAATGTTTATATTAACAAAAAAATATATAAAATATTTATATTTATTTAATTTATTTACTTTAGTATATATATATATAAATATATATATTTTTTGTTTTGTTTGTTTTTTTTGTTTTTTTTTTGTTTTTTGTTTTTTGTTTTTTTTTTGTTTAGTTTTTTTTGTTTTGTTTTGTTTTTTTGCTAATTTACAAATGTACAATGTAAAATATCCTAACCTTACCCTGACTAATTACTAACCTAGAAAAGCATGAACGGTGTTAAACATGGAAATATGTTCTTTATGGGTAACAGTTTTAACTGTGAAAAGACCAGTTTTCAATGTGCACGTGAGCTTACTGTACATTAGCAGTCCAGTGCTAATAATGCTAACTCTCCCACTACTATGTTTCTCAATCAAAGTCATAGCTTACCCTCCTCCTATATGCAATGGAGGTATTGGAGGTAAGACTCAGCCTTTTTTTTAATGTGACTCCAACGTCATCATTAACATCATCTCATTACCGTGAATGAAAACTGACTCTTCCCAATGCATGCTGGGACAGTTTGATATGTGGTTTCCACGTGCATGATCTCATTTATGTCATGAATTGTGCTCCTAATGTGATATGTCTGTCTTTTTATAGCTTGTCACATTACTGTAATTGCACCTTGCCTTCACTAATTATATTAACACTGCTTGGAAAACGGCCCAAAATGATCCAAAGATTATAGCTGTCCCATCTCAGACAATATATTAAGTGGCTTTTTGGAGAGGGACCAAGTTTCAGATGCTTCGTGCATCGTTTTCTTTTTTTATAGAGCAGTTAATAGAAATAATAAGACTGACATCAGCAAATACTGGTTTAGGCTGCCATAAAGGAGAGTTGGAAGCACACACTGTATATTCATTAAAAGGTCTCACCACTGATATTGACCGGCTAAAAGGATGTCATATAAGAAAGACAGTGTGTTAAATGAGTGTTCTAGTTTCAATAATACAGATAATAATATTTACACTTTGCTAAGTTTATTTTTAAAGCAAAAATTGCAGTTTTATAGTAAAAATTACAAAAGTACAATTTACAATTTAAAAATTCTTTATTAATATCTAAATTAATGTACTTTAACAAAAATTCACATTTCTGCTTTTAGATTTTTAATGTGCATTTCCCTATTTATTTCTGCTTTTATTAAAGTCAAGGATAAGTCAAGAGCATTTTCTAATTAATTAATTCTAAAATTAATTCATGGATGAGTCAAGAATATTTCTGTTTCAAAAAAAATAATTGTTTTCTTTATTTTTAAAGAAAAATGCATTTTTTTCATTTAATGTCTTTATTTTTAAAGAAGAATTAAATTCAGTTATGATTCAAGAACATGTTCTGTCTCATTCTGTTTAATATAAAATAAATGTTTTTTTAAAAAAATAATTGTTTTCTTTATATTTAAAAAGTAAAATTGAAAATTAAATCTCTTCATTTAATGTCTTTATTTTTAACGAAGAATTAATATTCTTTGACTGAAAAAAATCAAATTTCTTTATTAATCGATTAATTAAAATGAATAGAATAAAATAAAATTTCTTAATTGATCTTCTTTATTAAAAAATATAATAATAATGTCCTTTAATGAAAAATCACATTTTTGTGACTTTTAAATTTGTAACATGCAAGTCCTCATTTATTTCCACTTTTTAAATGCATTATTTAAATTAAGTGATGAGTTGAAAATATTTTCTGTCATGATTTAAAAAATGCTTATGACTTTTAAGTTGGATTGAACCTGGAACATTTGTTTACTTTACATTTTAATTTAATGACATTTACTGTAGATTATCACATTTCACTGCTCAGAATTACTTGTAAATTTCTTGTAAAATGTCATTGCATGTGCATCAAAATCTTTCCCAAGGCGGAAAAAAAACTCATTACTCACAAGCAGAGCAGTCACACAAGATCAATCGAGTATTAAACAAGATCTCAAGCCTTCCACATATTGTCTTGCAGATGGTGTGCAGGTAGCTCAGCTGGGCGGCGTTGATGAGAACCTGTGCCGTATCTGCATGGATGCCGTGATAGACTGCGTGCTGCTAGAATGCGGTCACATGGTCACCTGCACCAAGTGCGGCAAGAGGATGAGCGAGTGCCCCATCTGCAGGCAGTACGTGGTGCGGGCTGTGCACGTCTTCAAGTCCTAACGGGTGAGCATCACCTCTACTGGAAAACCAACACACCAGATGCTTCCTGCTGGACCGAGCAGGCTGGGGCTGCTACTGGACCAATGAACTGCCCCTTTAGATTCCAAGTGGTGGAAACCGGTACTGCGCACACCTTCGTTACAAAGCAAGCATTTCCTGCTGCCCGTTTTTATTTGGTCATTGACACGTTTGAATAATTTCTGCGGTTACTAACCCAGGGAACACGGATTCTAGAGGAATAACGTATAAAAATATGAAAGCTTAAAGGAGAAGTCCACTTCCAAAACAAAGATTCACATATAATGTACTCACCCCCTTGTCATACAAGATGTTCATGTGTTTCTTTCTTCGGTCGTAAAGAAATTATGTTTTTTGAGGAAAACATTTTAGGATTTTTCTCCATATAATGGACTGATATGGTGCCCTGATTTTGAACTCCCCAAATGCGGTTGTAAACGATCCCAGCCGAGGAAGAAGGGTCTTATCTAGCGCAATTTTAAAAATAATGCAATTTATATACTTTTTAATGCCAAATGCTCATCTTGTCTTACTCTGCCTGGACTGTTTTTTTTTCCGGTTCATGACGGTTAGGGTATGTCGAAAAACTCCCATCTCATGTTCTCCCTCAACTTCAAAATCATCTTATATCGCTGTTTTACATTTTTTGTTAAGGGTGTTTGATCTTCTTTGCATGTTCACTTTGCAAAGACTGGGTTGGTACTTCTGCAGCAATGTAGGATGATTTTAAAATGATTTTTGAAGTTATGGGAGAAAATACGATCAGAGTTTTTCTGAGCCAGAATACACAGAGTTCAGGCAGAGCAAGATAAGACGAGTGTTTGAGATTAAAAAGTATTTAAATTGTATTTTGTAATGAAAATAACCGATCATTTTGCTAGATAAGACCCTGCTTCCTCGGCTGAAATCGTTTACAACCGCATTTGGGATCGTTTGAAGCCGCATTTAAAGGGGTCATCGGATGCCCATTTTCCACAAGTTGATATGATTCTTTAGGGTCTTAAGAAAAAGTCTATAATATACTTTGGTTAAAAATTCTCAATGGTTGTCTAAAACAACACCCTTTTTACCTTGCCAAAATCAGCTCTGCAAAAATCATCCCATTCTGGTTGAGGCTGCTTTAAATGCAAATGAGCTTTGCTCGCTCCGCCCCTCTCTTCCCCCTGTGGAGTGACGAACCTGTTTACTTTAGCCGCATTTAGCTGCTAAACTTGCTAACTAGCACATTATTAGGGAAGGTGATCGCAAAGATTCATAAAAAAAACCCTTATACTCACTTCAGCTCTAAGTGAAACTGGATCACGAATGATTTGCGCGAACATAGACGGATATATGTAGATCGGGAGGCGCGTTCCCTTCACAAACAAGTGTAATCCACTGCATCTTCAGCAGCTCAGATGTTGGGAGTAAATGACAACGACTATGTTCATTATTATATCCAGCAACACAACACCTCAATCACTCAATTCTTGTCTAACTTACATCCCTGCTCCAGCATCAAAACATAGAGGCTGGACTGTTACAACTGATCTGAGGTAAAACGCTCATGTCAGTTATCGTGGGAGCGGCCTCTGTCAGTGTAAAAGTGAACTTAGCATCCGATGACCCCTTTAAACTGCATTTTGGAAGTTCAAACTCGGGGCACCATATCAGTCCATTATATGGAGAAAAATGCAGAAATGTTTTCCTCAGAAAACATAATTTCTTTACGACTGAAGAAAGAAAGACATGAACATCTTGGATGACAAGGGGGTGAGTACATTTTATGTGAATCTTTGTTTTGGAAGTGGGCTTCTCCTGTAAGTGGTTTACAGTATGTTTCTGTAAACTTTTTGGAAATGTCTTATCGTATGTGCAATATTAGAAATCTTTACGTGTACGTGTAGAGAAACCGATTGCCATTAAGATGCATGTTGTCGTAGCAACAGTGAAGACCACTGATGTGAAGGGGGAACGTACTGTAGGTGCCAAAGTAGAAATGTGCAGAACGGCTTCTGGGTTATGTTTTTACGTGATATATTATTAATAAGCGTGTTATTTTTGTGTGTCGCCATACCACAAATGAGCATCCATGACACCGGATTAAATGACCAGCTAGCAGAGTTATTTATAGCAAGATGATAGAAACTGTATTGTATTTTTTCACAGAGTCACTGGAATCCAGCATCTGCCACTATGTAGCTTCTTACCGGAACCTCAATTACTTTTTTTACAGTATCTGTCGAACGTCAGGTGTGTGGTTGGCTTGTCTCCACTGTGCTGTGTAAACAAAATACTTAGAGGTGTGCTAAGTCATTTTTGATTAATTAAAGGGAACCCAGGGTATTAAGACTTGTATGGCTTAATGTAACATAAATGATGTCTCTTACTAAAATATGTAGTAGAAAACAAATGAAAGACTTGGGTTATTTAAAAAATCCATATTGTTTTATACATATTGACGTGAAACGGCTGCACTCAGTGAGATAATGCCGCTACCTGTTAATATTTTTACTGCAACACAACTCGGAAAATAAAATACTGAAATGATGCCTCATTGTGCGCCTTTTGGTTGTAATTTTCAGTCGAAGGGCAACAAGAGAAGCGATGCAAGTCTTCACTGCTTTCCTAGCAATAAGAAGAGAAGAATGGAAATTGTGTATTCTGAATTGTGTTGCGGTAAAAATAGCAAAAGATAGCGACAGCTATTTTACATCATAATGGTAGCCCTCGTAGTCCAAAATATGTATGGGCCATTCTACAGAATTGGTGCAAACTGCTGTCCCACAACCAAAAAACACATTTAAAAAGCATTTAAGTATTCAATTCCTAGTTGTTTATAAAGATCCTTCTATTATCTATTGAAACCCACAATAATATTTGAAATATTAGTTAGCTTAATATTTACAAAATCATCATGTATTGAGTACTTTCAATTGGGAGGTGGCTGTCCCGAACCCTAATACCTAAATTTAAGTTTATGAAAGTGATATTGAAATATTTTTTGTATTTTTTCCATTGTTGTTTTTAAGTATCTATTTGATTCTTTTAAAAAGTTAAGTTCCAAAAAAAAAAAAAAAGTATATTTTCTGTGTAAATTATGAAAATGTATGTAAACAAAATGTGTCCTGCATTTTTCAGTCCATTGGCTGAGACTGATTTTAACTACACCCCTACATTTATGATCAGGAAATATTAACTTGTTCCCCTCTCTCATAGCTACAAGGTGTGAGTAGACAGGTCTTGTCATTTTGAGGTAAATGTATTCAAAAGTCTAAAAAAATCTATGTGTAACTTTAAGGAACATCACTACCAAACACTTTATTTCTGCTATTAAGCACACTTTTTTTGGTAGTTATTCCATAACATTTAGTTTTTATATGTGTACAACTGTTCAGAACTGTGCTAGCTGACCAGTGATGGGAAACACGGCGCTATAAATAAACAGCGTTACTAACGGCATTACTTTTTTCAGTAACAAATAATCAAACAAATTACTGTTTCCCCCATTACAACGCCGTTATCGCCACTGACAATAAAATGCGCCGTCACTATATTTTGGCATTGCGTCCTTCTTCTGAGGTAGATTGACTTATTCCTCTTAAACAAAAAGTAGCCAAGATGAGCTTGATGAATGTTCACGTTTGTTTACAGAAGCGATGTGGGTATTTACCTACATGTCTGCACGTCTCATGTGGATGTTTAACATTTGAAAAGCCGAGCCGCTCGTGGGTGTGATTACATTAGAGATGAATTTAGACTAAAAACTGGAGCTCGTGTTGGTATCATACAGATTACTTCATCATAGATGATTTGTTTTCAACGTGATTTACCTCTTTTAAAAGTAGACTTCTCATGTCTGTCAG
Source organism: Labeo rohita (assembly GCF_022985175.1). Taxonomy (NCBI): domain Eukaryota; kingdom Metazoa; phylum Chordata; class Actinopteri; order Cypriniformes; family Cyprinidae; genus Labeo; species Labeo rohita. The sequence continues at coordinate 498,703 of NC_066878.1, read as the reverse complement.
GCACATATATTCTTGGAGATTCAGGTTGTTTTATTTACGTGTCTGTGAAGAGAGGTGATGGAGACCGAGACGACAGAGAGTGCACCCTGTTTATTTTATTTACTGTATAAAAGCACATTGTTTTCTTGTTATTATGATGTTTTTCATGTCTGCACATTGAAGCGACTCCAATAATGTGATATTTCGCCCCTGGAAGGTGTCTCTCACATTATCCCACAGCAACATTAAAATAGTGTAGATTAGTGTACAATATTTTATTCATTTACCATATTTAATACTGGGGGCATCCAAGTTATGTGGCATATTTTAACATTTTTTTTAAAAAGTAACACAATAGTTACTTTCCCTGGTAATTAGTTACTTTTATAATTATAACTCAGTTACTATTTGTGAGAAGTAACTAGTAACTATAACTAATTACTTTTTTAAAGTAACATGCACAACACTGTAGCTAACCATGTGCTGATTAGCATCTTTGAGCTGGGCTCAAATGTATCTAAAATTGTCACTACTGAAGCATTTGGTGGAGTTTCGGAATTGCCACTACCGAAACGTCATCGTTTCGTTAGTGACAAAAGGGAACACATAATCCTCATATTTGGGGAAAAGAAACAAAATTTTAGTACAGTTACGCAGTTTTTTCATATTTTAGTACGTTTTAGTAGTGTTTTAGTATGCAATTTAAAATTCTGTAATGTGATGTGTTTACTGTCTCTACCGAAAATGCGCGGTAACTACCAAAACATGTTTTGTCAAAAATAAAGTATACTGAATTATCAACTGAGATGTTATGATAGTTTATGGTTCAATGTATATTCAAACTAATGAATTCCTTTGAAATCAGTATGATCAACTTTTTGCCTTTTACAAAGAAAAATTACATTCAAAATCTCACAAATTACGCTTGAAATAGTGTTAAAAATTTAATAGTTATGGATTTACCTCTGATTTTTTTTTTTTTAAAATAGCAAAAAAAAAAAAAAAAAAAAAAATATATATATATATATATATATATATATATATATATATATTATTTTTTTTTTTTTTTTTTTATTACAATGCTTCGGTAGTGACTAATTCTGGGAGAGGACAAATATTTCTAAACTTTCTGAAAATACAATATGAAAATTAACTGCACAATTACTGGAAATGTCAGGTATTATACAATTTGCATACATACAATTTTTTTTGGAAAAAGACACGTTTCCATCTCTGACTTCGGACCAGTTCTGTAAAATGGCCCATATAAAATGATGTTGATTTTTTTTTTTTTTTAAATAATGTAAATCTGTCATGGATTTTCTACTACACATTTCAGTAAGAGACATAATTTACATTATATTAAGCCATACATGTTATAATACCCACGGTTCCATTTAAAATAGTAAGATAATAGGTTGGTAACCTAGGTACAGGAAGTCATGTGATCTCAACGTTAAGGAAGATTCCCTTCAACAGCACTTTTCATTTCTATAGAAGTTGCTAAAAATTTCTTAGTGCACCTTTAAGCCTCGGTAGGTTTTATTTGCAAAATATTGAATTGGTCAAAAGGACAATTTTGATTGCGATGTTCCTCATCTCCAGCAATACCATGAAAGACGTGTTTTTTGGTGTGCTGTGTTGTACCACATTTACACGGCATCAGAGATTTCCACAACGGTGCTACATGGATTGACGTATCACAGTTCTCTATTGCATTCGTGATTTTACTTATGTTAAATAAACTGTTTCTTTCCCTTCTTGTGAATATTTACATTTTCTAGATAAGATTAAGAGGAAAGGAAATTATTTGATTTCTCTAGATGCCCTTTGTTGCTGTGAATTCTGTAGTCAAATATAAAACAAATATAAAGGAAAATTGAATCAATTAAACATGATTTTATATACATGTGAAAAAAGATGTACATGAAGTATATGGATATATTTTCCCGTTGTCCAGTTTTTCTTTCAAATGTTTTTGTCCCCCTTCAGCATTCCAGTTTTTCCTTGAATGTAAACAACATTGATTTAGTTGTTTATATTTTAAATCAGTCACAAATAGAATTGACTACATTTGGTGTCACATCCCCATGTATATTTTGTAATCAGACTGTTTTTTTTTTAATTTGCATTTAGAACATCTTCACACCCGTCTGCCCAACACTGTGCTTACGTGTATGTTTCTAATGCTGCTATCTCTAAAAGATGTCACTTGGTAGTAGGCAACTACTCTAGCTGAGCAGACGACAGACATGATTACACTCTATATGACTTAAACTGAGCGCTGAAAGACGTTTTGGGATCTGGTCTTTGTATTTTGGAATGTTGAACTTTTTATTTTGGTAATTCAAAGATGATTTATTAAATTTAATAAAATATGGTACCTTGAACTAACAAAATAAAGAGTTTTCTCATTTCACTATTTATTTTTGTCCTCAGTTGCAAACGGTGAAATGCTAGTCGGCGCCCTCTAATGGCTGCTAGGTGCGACGCAGTCAGGAATACGTTACACTCAGTGAGACGCAAGCGGATGGAAATAACTTTTTATTCACGGCACAATACACGGATATGGTTGCTGGTTATCCTGGAGAACGGATTTTCTAAGGTATGCCTGTCTGTATGTGATAACGTACTATATTTACTCAATTATTAACGCGAGAGCGGGAAAAGGGTAGGCGGGAAACCACAATCTTGTTTGTGGCTTAATAATCTGAGGCTGTATATCGTTTTATACACAAAATATCTCAAGTTGTTCACACAGTCAAAATTCCATGAAGCAAAACTGGAAAAAATATCAGTATTTATTCAGGTCAAACAGTGCAAATACGTCTTTCCCCAGATATATACATATTAAAGAAGCCCAGGTAAGTAATATAGTCGTATGGAAAAGAGAATGTACCTGTAGAACATCTTATAACATTAGAAGACATCACATCTTAAATTAACATTACAAAAACATCTGCACAGTCACTATAGCTAGTATAGATAGGATCTGCTTAACTTCCTACTGCGTAGAAAAAAAATAAACTTTGTACTGACTGAATACTGTCAATAAAGTCTATATATATTTATATGAGTGCATTTAATACTGCACATAAAGTGTGAAATCCCTTCTGATACAAAAATTAATACTGCATGACGCTTAACGTTTGCATGGTAACGAAAAAAGCACATGCATTTTGAATTTTTCTTTTCCGAGAAAGAAAATAACAGTCGGTTTTGTCACTGCAACGTGTGACTATAAAACCTTTTTTATAACATTTATGCAAAATATGAGTAAACATGCCTTTCAACAGCATTTTAACGTTGGCACGCTTTGCTAGCTGTGCCTTGTAAACGTTAAAAAAAATCCTAAGTTTGCCTTAGCAGCACAACATAAATTGAAAACAAAAAGATTGAAAGTCTGAATTGGCCACTAGAGATGAATACATTTCTTCACTTGTGACTTGAGTTCAGGCATTTGCTTGGAGTGTGTTGTTTAGCAATTAGCCATATTTCTCTTTGCTGGTTTTCTGTTGAGCATGTGAGGCTCCATAAATCCTATGTTGAAAAAGCGTAGAAAATGGGGGGTGAAATTGTTAGTTCCCTGGGTTCTAGGTTAAGTTATTGTCAGTGTCTTTGTTGACTAGCTCAGTTTGCTCAGTAGTTTTTCCTCAATCAGTCTGAACTGCACACTGACGGACATCTCTGCGATGAACTGCTCACAACCCTCCTTGGTCACCTGTTTGCAGTACCGTAGGTCGATGTGACAAATATTTCCGCAGCGCTTGAAGTAGGTCAACGACAGGTCTGTAACTCTGTTACAAACTGTGGAGGAAAGGAATACAGATTTAGAACCCATACTATTAGCCAATCGGATTTGCATTAATGCTTGACCTTAGTAGCAAGGTCTTGCATCATGCTTTTTTTCCAAAATGCAGTGCATAAAAACAGTAAGATAGCAATCTTAGTGAGTTTTTGTATATGTACACAAAAAGTATGTGTGGTTGTTTTCCAGCCCACTCAACTGTCCGTTAGCATGTCTAACCTGTTATGCAAGGGTTTTAGTATTTCCTGTATACCTGAAAGGTTGATGTGAGTAAGAGAGTCTCTGGTCGTGGTGCCGGCTGCCGTGAGGATGTTCACACTCTGGTCGGTGATGTGGTTACAGTAACTAAGGTCCAATTGGGACAGTGAAGGCATATGTTTTATGATCAGCTTCAGAGACATATCAGTGATATCCAGACCAGCTAAACAGAGATTCTCCACGTTCCTCAGTTTACTTCTACTGTCCAGCTGACCTGAGAGACAGCAATATGCATCTTTTACCAAGTCATTTTCAACAGAAATGTATCTGTACTATTTGCTGTGTACACATGGGGGTGCTATAAATTAGCAAAATAAGATAAAGAACTTCTAAATGGGTCAAGAGTACATACTGCACATAAACAGTAATTACTGCTATCATTCAGTACCTGGTCTGTTGTCTGTTGGTGGGGAGAGTAAATCTCTTATCTGGTTGTCCTTGAGTCCCTCTACCCACTGCACATCTAAAGTTCTTAGCAAAGGACAACTGGATGTGCATAAAGCTGATACAGCTGCCCACGAACAGCCTGCCAGCAATAGAATCCTCAAACCTGCCAGGAAACCAACACAAAGAAGTCATGTAAGTATCAGACACGAGAGTGGAGTTTGCATACACCACTAGTGCCCAATCTTGTTTTTGAAGATCATGCAGAGTTCTGATAATAATAAGATAATTAGCTGGTTTAGGTGTATTCAGTGGCGGCGTTTCACAAAACCCTGAGGTATGGTATCACTATCCCCCTGGTTCATTCACTACAGCCGAACCAGTTTCACCGCCCTAAGGCCCTAGGGGAGGGGTGCCCAAACTCGGCCCTGAAGGGCCGGTGTCCAGAGTTTAGCTCCAACTTGCCTCAACAAACCTGCTGGGAAATTTCTAGTATGCCTAGTAGGGGCTGGATTAGATGGTTCAGGTGTGTTTAATTGGGGTTTGAGGTCACCGGTCCTCAAGGACAGAGTTTGGGTACCCCTGCCCTCGGGGAAGGTCCCCACTTGGTTGAAATACTGTTCCAGGGTTGCCTAGAGCAGGGCTGGTCAACTTTAGTTCTTGAGGGCCACTGTCCTGCAGAGTTTAGCTCCAACCCTACTCAAACACACCTGAACAAGCTAATCAATGGTCTTTAAGAACACTAGAAAGCTACAGGCAGGTGCACCTGATTAGGGTGGGAGCTAAACTCTGCAGGATAGTGGCCCTCCAGGACTGAAGTTGGGCTAGAGAATTGCAACGAACAACCAGGGTATGCCTGGGGAGGCTTGGGTATAGCGACTGCCATACTCTGTCATACACCACCCCTGGGTGTATCTATTAGGACTGTAACTAAACGTCACAGTAACACAGATCTCTGGTGACAAAACTGGGGTGTAGAGTACATAAAGGCTACACCAGGGATAGGCAACGTCAGTCCTGGAATGCCACTGTCCTGCAAAGTTTAGCTCTAACCCTAATCAAGCACACCTGAACAAGCTGATCAATGTCTTCAAGATCACTAGAAAGCTACAGGCAGGTGTTCTTGATTAGGGTTGGAGCTAAACTCTGCAGGACAGTGACCCTCCAAGACTGAAGTTACCCTAACCAATGATTAACCAGGGTATGCCGGGAGAAGCTAGTGTATGGCGACTGCCATAAGGAAATGCCACCCCTGGGTGTATCCGATTAGGACTGTAACTAAGCGTCACAATAACGCAGATCTCTGGTGACAAGACTGGGGTGTAGAGTACATAAAGACTACACCGGGGATAGGCAGCGTCGGTCCTGGAATGCCACTGTCCTGCAGAGGTAAACTCCAAGCCTAATCAAACACACCTGAACCAGCTAATCAAGGTGTTCAGTATCACTAAGACTACAGCCAGGTGAGTTTTTTTTTCAGGGTTGGAGCTAAACTCAGCAGGACATCAGCACTCTAAGACCGACGTTACCTATCCCAGGGCTACAACATCAGGAAAGGAATCCAGCTGTACAGTGACCGTGAGAGGCACTGAAGCAAAACTGTTTCTGCAATTAAACAATTTAATAAAAGTGTGATTTACCAGGTAATCTGTTGATTAGCCAGCTGAGCTGCTTCTTAGAGATGTTGGTCCAACTCAGGTCCAGGGAGACTGGCTGTCTGCGGATAATGCCGCTCAGCATGAGTGGAGTGATTGACTTGCACCGGTTCAGATCAATCTTGGTCCATAGTCTTTTATCACAGCACCTAAGAACAGAGGACAGAAGACTTAACCTGACTGTGCATCTTACAAAGTTGAGTTTGGCACCTGCTTGAAATATACATAACATGTGAGGACCCAACCCTTAAGGATCTAAGCTACTTAAAAACCCAAATGGAAAGTATTCACTTCATTCTTGTGAAACAAATACAATCCAGTGTTTGGACTAGAGTTAAAGATGTGCTTAAGTCTGAGAGCAAGGTGGATAACAAATGAAAGCACCAAGGTAGACCTCTAAAGATCTACTGCAGTTTGAAGTAAATTAAACATATTATGATGCTTTCTTTCCTGGTCTCTGTAAGACGTACCATCTGTTCCAGGTCTTGCAGACCCGCATGCAGACACACAGGTCTTGGTGTGTGAGGTGGCTGAACACTGCCATCCACACTTCTCTCCGCATGACGTGGTTCTTCCCATCATCTAGGGGCAGCCCATCCGGAGGGGGACTGATCGGAGGGGGACGAATAACATGACGCTCCATCTGAACACATTTCGGTGGAGAGCGGCAAGGCGTTGGCCGAATGACTGGGGTAGGTGTAGTCCTGATCCAATTAACCGGATGCTGCTCTCGCAAGGATCCATTTAGTTCCCGCTTAGGCCCCAGCCAGTCTCTCAGATGGCTGCTTCCATTCTTCAGTGGTTTTCTGTCCTCTTCATCACTATCTGGTTCTGTCTTCACGGCCCTGCCATTTTGATGAGCCAGACGATCCTCTGTCTTCTGGATCTCCTGATTGAGTTGTTTGCTTAGTTCTTTGCTCAGTTCTTTGTTGGGCAAGCGAGGCTTGCGTTTGGTTTTTCGCTGGCTCCTCAACTGTGAGTCACTGCTGGGCCCCGCCTGGGTTAAACCACCCTGTGATTGGTCACCTTCCCATGCAGCGGAGGTCTTGTGTACAAGCTTCCCATTCTCCTCTCGACTACTCTCCTTCATTGTCTCCTCTTCTTCTTCCTCCTCTTCATCATCTCCATCCTCCTCATCTGAGGGCTCAAAACTGAAGGCTCTCCTCTCCGGTTCTTGTCTGTTATCCTCATCGTACTCCTCATCATCCTCTCTTTCTGTCTTGATCTGTCCCAGGACATTAGAGATCGAGAGATCTTCAGGCTTTGAGCGCTTCTTCTGTGGATTTAAAAGAGGGTCAAAATACATGCTGTGCAAAAATATTATTTCATCTCTTATTTGCTTTTACTTATTCATTGTCTTGCTACCTTTTTCTTGACATTGGATTCTGAGTCTGAGTCCTTTTCAAAGAGTTTTCTCTTCTTGCGGAGTGGATTGTCCTCCAATTTGGGAGAACGTTTCTTAAACGTGTCTTCTGACTTGCAGGTAGGATTGTCCTCTCGTTCTGTCTTCTTTTTCATGACAGGTGAAACAGTAGATGTGTAGGACTCTGTAGACATGTTTGATTCCGGCTCGTCCTTTACGTCCCGGTTCATTCGCTGCTCTTTGAGCAGAGATCCAGGGAGATTGGAAGCGTACTTAAACCCTGGGCCTCTTTTTTGCTTCATGACCAAAAGGTGGGAAAGAAGACAAGACAAGTTTATATCAATTACGTTATTTTAGAAATTATCTTGTTATCTTAAGACAGGGGTCTCCAAACTTAGTCCTGGAGGGTCACTGTCCTGCAGAGTTTAGCTCCAAGCCTAATTAAACACATCTGAACAAGTTAATCAGTGTTTTCCAGAAAGCTACAGGCAGGTGTTATTTGATTAGAGTTGGAGCTAAACTCTGCAGGACAGTGGCCCTCAAGGACCGATGTTGCCCATGGTCCTTGATGATCCAAAGATGATCCTTGGTCTAGAACAGGGGTCGCGAAAGTCAGTCCTAGAGAGTTGCGGCCCTGCAGAGTTTTGCTTCAACCCTAACCAAACACACCTCAACAAGCTAATCAAGTTCTGAAGAGTTACTAGGAAGCTACAGGCATGTGAGTTTTTATTAAGGTTGGAGTTGAACTCTGCAGGTCAGCGGCTCTCCAGGACTGGAGTTAGCCACCCCTGTGCTAGAAACTGCTAGGCAGGTGTGTTGAGGCAAGTAGGAGCTAAACTCTGCAAGACAATGGGCCTTCCAGGACCAAGTTTGAAGACCTCTGTCTTAAGAGTTAATATTGTCAACACAGTTTTCATTATTGAGCATATGGTTTTTTTTTTTTTTTTTTTAGTGTTGTTAGGTAGGACAGTGATGCTTACTTTCCCTGTCTTTCCAGCATGATTGCATTTCGGACACTCCCAGCAATTTGGTAACTCGTCATTTACAACACCGCCAGAATCCTTGTCCTGAATGACAGAGCACAGTAAGTTTTTACTCAACAGAAGGCTAAATGTGAAAGATTGTTGATGCCATTATGGCTCGAGTTTCACAGTTTCCAATTGTTCGATGGACTGATAAAACACCTTCAAGCATGCTGGATGGAGGATTTCATTGCAGATAGAGCACTCCATCAGCATCATGTTGAACTTGTCCTCCTCGTTCTCCACCGTGTCTTCTTTCCCAGCCTCTCCGCACACCAGACACACAGCAGTGTGAGGTAGAACAGGCTGTAAAACACAAAAAGAGCGGCAATTAGTTTTTCCAGATACGCCATTCAGCAGATCAAGGGTCAAATTCAATAATGAGTATCAAGACTGACCGCTATGCACTGTCTCATGATACAGGACTGCTTCATGCGGCCTGGTCCACCGAACTTCTTCATGTCTTTGCAGAAGTGGCACTCGCCACACTCTTTGCGTGTACATGCCTCACACTTCCTGCAGCGTGTCCGTCTGCGCCGGGCACTAGATGAACCGCGGCTGGACGAAAGCTTCACTCCTCCTGCTGTTGAGCCTGGAGCAGCTGATGGAGAGGAGCCCATCTTTGTTTTTGGCCGATTAACCGGCCGTGGCTGAAATGTATAGAACCACAGTTGTTTATATTATAAACAAGATTAAACTTTTCTCAACCCGTTTTACATACTTAACATGTTTGGAAACCCGAACATGATCTGTTTATGAGCTGCTTGCTGACTTTAACAGTAACGCAATGCAATGCCACACAGTCAAACATAACGAACACAAACCTATCAAATTTCAGACCCCACACTCTGAGAGCGAGTTCATATGGTTCAGATTTAGTTGTATGTGCAGTTATTCAAATTGTTTATATGCCCTAGAGGCACTTTAAAGAAAAAAAAAACAGGAGAACAGCAGCACTGAACATGAGAAAGCATTTTTACTACTCTGTGAATACCGATAAAATCTGCCCACAATGTCAGCCAAGTGAAGTTGGAGGACATTCCCAGTTGTTATTAACTCTGAGTCAATTAAAGAACAATAAGTCAGGATACAGCTGCAGGAACATGCATTAAACCTGCCAACGAATATTATGAGCATTTCTGATAAATGCATCTGTGTTTCCTTAGAAACACAAATATTCCAGCACTGATTTAGCCATGTTATGCAACAGAGGAGAAACAGCACCAGTAGCAGGGACGTCAGAATGAATAAGAAGCATATTTGTATTTGCCATTTGATCTCCTTGATGTGAAGCACTTTCCATTATTGATTCTGCTTCCTTTTTGATAGCTTTTATTCTTGGCCATCAGGCCAAAATGGCAACAGTGCATTGAGGTTATAAATCATAAGCTTATACATTATATACTCTTAAGCAAGTCAAAGGGAATTATTCTTCAAACAGTTATATTCCACATCCCATGGGTTACCATGTCCCCATTACATCAAACAGAAGTCATGCCTGTCCCAGCACCCACAGTACGACTTTTCTACGGTACCATGGGACACAGGGTGATTGATGACAATAAATCTGGCCTCCACCCTCTTTATGAACCTTCAGTAATGGAGAGGAAAACATGAACAATCGCATTAGCCAGAGGGGGAAAGTGCAACCCGACCTCCTCAATAGGTACATTTCTTTTAAACAGCCTAAGTGGATTTCTCTGCCCATGAGAGTTGAGATTAGCTCTTCAATCTGAGTCAGAAGTCCTGTTTGCACAGAGCTTTGAATTTGATGCTTGTAGTAGAATTGATTTTTGCCTTGCATGAGTCTTTCCTACATGGATGAAATGAAAGAGAAAAGAAACAACAACATGCTGTTTAGTTCTTGAAGTTGTCTGCAAATATCAGAAGCAGAAACTGCTGTTTCACAACATCTCAGATGTGATGTGTTATGAAACTGAGGAAAACAGAAGCACAAATTCAAGCATGTGGTCAGCAGAGCTGGGGGAGAGAGAGACAGTTATGTGGCTGCCAGTGGGAAAAACATTCCAGGCTAAATCTAATATTGCTTGTTAATGTGTTAGATGTTGTGAGTTTGCATTTATAAGAGCTGCTTTCACCCAGATTAAAGACAGGACTTTGAAATTCAATGAAGGTCCTACAAGACTACCACCCAAAATCAACGGTTCCAGGGTCAAACAACTTATTGGTTATCAGTTATTTATTGGATATACTTTGGGCTTTTTAAATGCCTTTCTTTAGACTGGACATTGGAGAACAGAGAGGAAAGCATTGAGCATTGGGTAGAGAGAGAGCGGAGTGGGATCAGCAAAAGACCACAAGATGGGATTCGAACTCGGGTCGCCGCAGGTGCAACCGTTTTTTTTATTTTTTATTATTTATTCTATTGAATTATTTTATTTTTGTTGACAACAAAAATAAAAACAACCATTAACTCTTTGCGGGGTTGAATTTATAATCGTTTTATCCATATTTTTATCCCCACTTCAATGCACATTTTGTAATTTTAATATCAGATCAAAATGTTAAGCATAAATACAAAAGTTCAGAGCAAAACAGAGGCGACCTATCAACAGTCGCATAACTGATTTCATTGTTAACATATAATCTTATCAAAGTGAGGAAATGTTTCACTTCTCATTGTAGAACCACTGAAATAAGAAAAACTTTCCAAGCCAGCGATCATCACAGCATCTGAGTGTGTGCATATGCTATGACACATTAATACCGTAAACAGATTTGCTTGACATTGTTAGAGCAGCTTGCTGACAAGGTCAGAAATTAAAGACTGCATTCATATAAAAAAAAAAAATCTCTATGCCAGGATTACTGTAGATATTAAGGGCAAACATGGATTTTAAAGCTTGCTGTCTAGTACAGGTGTATGCACGCAGAGTTAAAAAAAAAAAAAAAAAAAAAAAAAAAAAAACATATCCATGGTAAACATACACAATCTAGCTCAAGCACTTAGTTTGTGATACAATAAATAAACCAGATGCCATTTATGTAATTGTCAAAGTTGTTAAAGGAATAGTTCACCAAAAAAATGCCAGTTCTGTCATTAATCACTCACCCTCATGTAATTCCAAAACTTTAAGACCTCGTTCATCTTTGGAACACAAATTAAGATATTTTTGATGAAATCCAAGAGCTTTATGACCCTGCATAGTCAGCAACGCAACTACCACGTTTAAGGCCCAGAAAGGTAGCAAGGACATTGTTAAAATAGTCCATGTGACATCAGTGGTTCAACTGTAATGTTATGAAGCTACGAGAATACTTTTTCTGCACAAAGAAAACAAAAATAACGACTTTATTCAACTACTTCCACTCTTCCCTGTCAGTCTTTGATGTACATTCACAACAGTATGTTCTGAAGTAGAACCTGGATGCGGGTAAGTATTCTCGTTGCTTCATAAAATTACGGTTGAACCACTGATGTCACGTGGACTATTTTAACGATGTCCGTACTACCTTTCTAGGCCTTGAACCTAGTTCTGTTGCTGTCTACGCAAGGTCAAAAAGCTCTTGGATTTTATCACAAATATCTTAACTTATGTTCCAAAGATAAACGTAGGTCTTACAGGTTTGGAACGACATGAGGGTGAGTAATTAATGACAGAATATTCATTTTTGGGTGAACTCTCTCTTTAAGAATATTATCCAAATGAATATTTATTAAATCTATACTGCAAAACCAACAGCAAAAATCACACCCAGCTGCAGGGACAATGGCAGGGCAAATTTAATTGGAAGGGTGTGAAGATACACTTGATATTTAACACTAAACTCACAAAACTGGATGAGGCAGATAACAGCAAAATAAAGCCCTTTTCACTGGGGCGAAGAATATCACAATACAAAAACAAAAATGTATGCAAACGTTGCAGAGCCAGTCCTAGAGATGACCCAAAAAAAAAAAAAGATTAACTGATACAAACAAAAATCTAGCTTAATCACTACTGTGCCCCCATGAAGGTCACTAAGTTAGTAAAGAAGGAAGTGGCTGATATTATACCAATACATATATGCAAAGTATATATAATTATATAGTGCTACAAAGATGATCTGTGTAGAGGTCAGCCATCAAATAGCATCCAAGATCTAATTTACCCCAAAAATTACATCTGATTGCGTGTACACCTCCTATTTCATAACTACATGTCCAGAACTAAATATGTTTACAACAGGAACATGTCTGAACTGTTTTTACTCATGTTGGTTCTTTGTCCCGCCCCTCCCCCATACGCTCATCTTGTAGGACCGGCTCAAAGAGGCCCTTGTTGGGCTGTGGCCAAAACAGTTAAAAATATCCTGGAAATTGAGGAAGTTGAATAACACAATGATCTATACAAATATCTGGAACAAGCAGTGAGAGTAAAAATGTAAAAATGAGTAAAAATGCAATCAGACAAATATACTTCTGTATGTTTTTACAAAGCCACAGAGATGTATTTCATCCTAATGATGGACGATTAAATGATACTAATGTAGCAGCTGCATCCTTTCCTCAGTGACGACAGCATTTGAGGAGAAATGCATTTGTATGTTTTCAATAGAAAAGGAATACAAAAGAATTCACTGGAAGAGAATCAAAGATTCGCCCAACCGTAAACATAAAACAAGTGACGGGAGAGTCTCACGTGGGCAGCCGCACAAACACACATATGCAAAGTATTCAAAGAACCCACACGCCTTCGAAACACTGCGGAGTGCATTAAAACATCAACCGTGACTATTAGAAAGCACTGAGATATGATGACTATCAGCTACACTTAAAGTGTCACTAATTTCACTTTCAGCTACAACTTCTGAAAGTACCTAGCAAGACCTTACAGTATCAAGAAATGCTAGTTTAGCTTCATTTTTCAACATCCTTTTGCATTATTTATTCAAGTCAGATAAAAGAAATGTCAAAATATGACCTTAATATTCCAAAATAAACATCAAATTGGGTCAAAATGAGCACCAGCCTCAAAACCGAACTCATGTGCTAGTCATATGTAGTTATCAGCAGTCACCATAAACATTTCTGACAGCTCTGACAGTTCTCTTATCACGTGTACTTCGGTTACACATACAAATAACAGCTGCAAGCAACCCATCGCATCTCGTTTTCTTAACTCTAAGGACCCGTAGGTCTGGCTCAGCGCTACTACCTGCTCAGCATCCGAGTTCTCATAATCCTCCTCGTCAGCGATCAGCGACATGGCCATGGCTCTTAGAGTCCTCTCAGCGTTTTGCTAACTGACATGGCTGCAGCTCTGGCTTGCTACTGGCTGTGAGGCGGCACAGCCCTCCCTTCTGTTTCTTAGTCATCAGAGCACACAGGCTCGAGCAAGACGTGCTCATGAATATGCAATAGGGGGAGTTCCAACCAGCAGCAGAGCCAATGGGTGTGTAGTATGCAAAACTGGCTTGTTTAATATGCGTTAGTGCAGCCAATAGGAAGCGGCCATGCAGAACAGAAGTGTTACATGTTCAAACAGGGTCATGGGGTAAAGAAGAGAGGCCAGTTGGGGCAGTATAAGGACAGATGGTATTTAATCACAAAAGACAGACACAATGGAGGCGAAAATTCAGCAGCTGGGCTTTTAGTCGTCGAGACAGTTTTAGTGTTGGGGGGGGGGGTACAAAAGCTAACATCCAATCGCGTGTGTCACAGTCAATAGGGAAATAAACTGAAAGAAGTCTATAAGTGCATGTGATTGGTCAGGTCTAATTTTGGGGGACTGGCAATACTTCCCTTGTGTCTGAAGTCGATTCATCATTCCGGCGAAACACTAATGTGAAGTTCCGCTTTGCCTTTGTCAAGTATAGATATTGCATCATATTTTCATAGAATGTTCCTCACAACTATTTAAAACAAACAAAAAAAACTCTAAATGTATTTTTAATTTCAACATCAGCTAGGAAGGAATGGAGACAGCAAAGCCATCAAAACATGTTTTGCTCCATAGCTGTCTTGCTGTTAAGTAACCGATCACAGTGCAATATAGAAATCAATTTAGTGACCTTAAAAGTAGGTTAAACAATCTTGCTCGGCCACATGCTAATGTTTCTAATCACTCTGCATTAATATTCATACCTTGCCTGTCTTCTTTGGCCAGCACACAATAGGAGAACCAGTGATGGCCAACTTGGGATTGTCATCTGCATGTTCTTTCAAGACAACCTGTTTAAGAAGGAGACAAAAAAAACATTGTGAATAGTTTAGGTGTGAAAATATACAGTTGAGGTCAAAAGTTTCCATACACCTTGCAGAAATGAAAAAAAAAAAAAAAAAAAAAACAAAATTTGTGGGATTTTTCTGAAGAACAGCAGGCTGTTTAACTGTTCAGGACAAACAAGGGACTCATGAATAACTATTACTTAACAAAAAAAAAAACAGTATTAAGAATCAAGTGTATGTAAACTTTTGAAAAGGGTCAATTTTATAAATGCAAACAGATTCTGCAAGGTGTATGTAAACTTTTGAAAAGGGTCAATTTTATAAATGCAAACAGATTCTGCAAGATGTATGTAAACTTTTGAAAAGGGTCAATTTTATAAATGCAAAGAGAGTCTGCAAGATGTATGTAAACTTTTGAAAAGGGTCAATTTTATAAATGCAAATGGATTCTGCAAGGTGTATGTAAACTTTTGACCTCAACTGTACATGCAAGTATTTTGTGTTTTAATGTATAATAAATTATACTTCAGGAGGAAGCTATAATATGTCTATTCAAGGCACTGAGAACCAGACAAAACAAATTACGTTGAAAATGTATAAAGACCTTCACATCATCTAGCAGTGCTTGTGGATCCTCGATGCCCTCTGGAACACATTTCTTTGTCTCCGGAAGGGATTCCAGCTTCTCCACCAAGGCCTTAAGTCCACTCAGCTCAAACTCTGTCAAGTGAGTCCATTTGCCAGAGTGTTCCATTCCAGGTGAGCCAGAAGGAGTCTTGGGACATTCTGAAGGCAGGGACTTGAAGCTGTCTTCAGAATCATTGGCTGGGGATTTGAAGGTTTGATAGGGAGGGACACCCGAGGAGGGTTGGGTCGTCCCCTCTGTCCTCTCTAACCGCGTCTCACACGAGTCCTCCTCCATGTCCAGCCGAGGAGCAGAGACGAGACTCTCGGTTACAAGCTTGGGTTCAGCTAAATAAAAATCAGAAGAGAAAAACAAGCTACTTGGATACCCAGAATCAACAAAAAATACACAAAGACCAGACGAGGCCTTGAGCAATTCTGGGAATCATCTTGATGAGTGCTATGACTGAAATAAGGAAACATGGGAACTTGCATGTGCTTTCTGAAAATGCAGAGGAAGGGCACACTTAGGAGTTTGGCTCACTACTGATGGAGTTCAGGAAGAGTGATTAAAGATTTCCTGATAATTTACTCACCCCCATGTCATCCAAGATGTTCATGACATTCAGACAGACTTTGCTCAGGCATGTCAGAATGACCATAACAACATTTCAGATGCTGTGGAACGAGATTGGTCCACTGGCAAGACGGGTTTTGCAATCCCATAGCGCAAAGTCACATGACTTTTTTAATGCAACGACAAGTCAAAAACCACTTCAAGCGAGTGCAAATTTTTTTTTGCGAATTAAGGCATTTACATTCAAAATGTGGCGTTTACATTTCCGTTTCCGATGTGATACTTCAAAATGCACAAGGTGATGGAAACAGCTATAATGTTGGATGAACATGAGATTGAGTTTTTTGCCCTACCCTTTCTTTTTGAACCAAAGTACACAGACGAACGACTAACGTGCGTGATCTTTCCAATGTGATTATGTAATGTCTGTCTATGACGTCACACATCACTAGTGATTGCTAGTGCAAGACAAGCATTTGTGGTTAAAAAGTATATACATTTTTATTTTATTTTTTTTATTTTTTTTTAGAAAATTACAGATTGTTTCGCTGGTTAAGACCCTTATTCCTTGGCTGAGATTGTGTAGAGCACTTTGAAGCTGCATTGAAACTGCAGTTTGGACCTTCACCGCATTGGCCACCACTGAAGTCCACATATGGAGAAAAATCCTATAATGTTTTCCTCAAAAACCTTTATTTCTTTTTGACATCTTGGACGACTGGATGACTGTGCTTGGATGATGATGCTTCACCATTCGCCTTTTTTGCATTTGTCACAGGAGTCATAAGGAAGTTACTTTCCCTTGCTATCTAACCCTGTGCCTATAAACAGTTTGTCATAGGAGTCCCACAAGTAATTTCTTTCTCCCACTTTTCACACATCAGTATCTTCCCTCACACACTTAGCAATTTAAAACTTATTCCACAATGGCTTGTCCTTGCCTGGTTAGGATTTAGATAGAATTAAAAGGCATTTATTTGCAGTATGTCACTAAGTTGCTGTCATTTTGCATCAGGCGGTGGATTATGCAAGCTTTATGTCTGTGCTCCCATTAGTAGTTGCAGGTCACATTACTGTGCATTTGCATAAATTTGAACATTGTTGCATTGCCAACGCTCTCCCTTATTTGAAAATGACTTCTGGTTGTGAGTCACTGTAAATTGCTGTCAGTTTAGCCAACTCACCAGCGTGAACGCGAAAGTCCAGGCTCAGGTGCGAACGTCTGGTCAAGCAGTTCACGTACCTCTCCAACACATACCAGCACATCTCATAGAAGAAAGGGTAGCGGAATTTGGAGTGGACCTGAAACCGATATACAACATATTAACGTTATGTGACCCTGGACCACAAAACCAGTCATAAGAAGCACAGGTATATTTGTAGCAATAGCCAAAAATACATTGTATGGGTCAAAATTAGTAATTTTTCTTTTATGCCAAAAATAGTTAGGATATTAAGCATATTAAGATCATGTTCCATGAAGAATTTCCGTAAATATAGCAAAACGTAATTTTTTGATTAGTAATTTGCTAAGAACTTTATTTGCACAACTTTAAAGGCGATTTTCTCAAAATTTAGATTTTTTTTTGCACCCTCAGATTCCAAAGATTGCATCTCGGCCAAATATTGTCCTATCCTAACAAACAACACATCAATTGAAAGTTTATTTATTCAACTTTCATGTGATGTATAAATCTCAATTTTAAAAAAAATGACCCTTATGACTGGTTTTGTGGTCCAGGGTCACATATTAGAAACCTTGGAACACTTTACAGGTTCAATTTGATAACATTAGTTAATGCAATTAACAATGGACATTTATAGGATTTATTGATCTGCAATGCTGTAAAAATTGCTGTTCATTATTAGTTTGTCATACCTAATGCATTAACTAATGTTAAGAAATTAAACCTTATTATAAAGTATGATCTCAACCCTATATATAAAACTAACATAACTAGCTTTATAATAGATGGCTCTCACAGTATGAGAAAACGACGGCATGACTAAGATGCTTCTCATGCACATATCTTTCCAGTCCAGCTCCTCTCCAGGGAGGAAACTCACATTCTCAGAGTTATGGAGGGCTTGTGCTCTCATTCCCTCATACCTCCTTCAGCCAGCTCTAAATTTAGAGCACTGCAATAATGCAGCCCCTGGAACAACACAGCCAGTGCCACGATCTGTCTTCTTCTCTGCCTGCTCTGTCTAGCAAATATAAAAATAGCCCTGCCCACCGGCTCCAAGCCCTGCAGAGCACATCAAAGTGTCCTGGAGGATCTGCTAGCAGAAAGTGAGCCACCGTAACTGGTTTGTCACTTTGAAATGTCACAACACATCAAAGGCATCCAGTGCTGTCGCTAAAACAGCCTTTTAACTGTCAACAATTGAGCCAATCAGAAACGAGAGGATGGAGATCTTGTTTTAGGCTCAGTCATCTCGAATGCAGTTTGGGATCTGACCTTATTGTTTCTCACTGGTTTTGGATGTTATTTATACACTATTATAGTATTTGTTAAATTGGACACTGGATGCAAAATTCACTTTTACATGGTGTTTGCATATAAATGTGTCTTTGCAGTGTGTGGACACAACCACCATACAATGATAAAAATCCATTCACTTTTTCTTTTTCTTTTCTTTTGATGTCATACTGCTCAGGCCCTGCCCACGACCGCTGACAGACTCTCCCGTATTAACATATTCCCGCCCTCAGCCAGTTGTACGCTGTCCGCCATTTTCTCCATGCTCGAGCAGCTGTAGCGACGTCTCGTAAGCAATGCAGGTGCTTTGTGAAAATCATAATTTTTTTCCCGATATCAAAGCCAGTGAGGATGCAGCAGATTAGTTTTGTTTTTGATGGTAATGCGCCACCAAACGCACAAAAAACAGAAGAGAGGGGCGGGGTGAGCAGTAGCTCATTAGCATTTAAAGAGCCATGCACTGATACGGGTAGCTGTGAACAGAGCTGTTTTTGATAAGGTAAAAAGGGTGTTGTTTTACACAACAATTGAGGAGTTATATTCAAAGTATGTAGCACACATTTCATGAAGACAATTAAGAATCATACCATCTTGTGGAAAATTGACATCCGATGTCCCCTTTAATAATTTGCATTAGCATTTACTTTTATATTTTCAGTTTTCATTTTAGGCCATGTCCACACTAATACGTTTTCGTTTGAAAACGCATCTTTTTCTCTCCGTTTTGGCCTTCCGTCCACACTGAGATGGCGTTTTTGGTCAAGGAAAACTGAGCTTTTTGAAAACACTCTCCAAAGTGGATACATTTGAAAACGCTGTTTTCGCGTTGCAGTGCAAAACGGAGGCTTTTGAAAACAGTGACGCATATTGTACCAATAGATTTCTATGTTTATACCGGTAATTGTGGCTTTTCACATTACAGTCCTAAAAAGATGACTGAAAATGTACTCAGTTGCTGTCCTGACTCCTGCAGCTAAACGTGAGGGCAGCTGCTTTTTAGATCAAACACGAGAGCGTGCGCCATGGACGCGTCAGTGAATGATGAGATATTTCCGTAAATAAATCCTGCCAAGAATCGCATTAAAACTTATTACGTCTGTTCCATCTGTATCATCTAAGTGAGTTTTTACGTATGCGCAGTATGGCGAATTTAACGTTTCAGTGTGGATGAGAAACATTTGGAAAATGCTTGAAAACGCTAGTTTTAAATGTGTCCAGATTAATGTAGACGTAGCCTTATTTTCAAGCTTTAGGAATTTTGTTATGTGCTTATTAGATTTGGTTTAATATTTCTATATAGCTTTCATTTTGAAATTTCAGTTTTACTAATTTTAGTACTTTGACTTAAACATATTTAAGTTAGTTGCCAGGGCAACATTTCACATTTTCATTAATAATAACTAATAATAATAACTTTTTTTTTTTTCAGTTTTATTTCAATTACTAAAAAGATTCTTAATAGTTTGTTTAAATTAACAAAAACAAAACTAGTTATGGAAAGGTTCTGATGGTGCTATGGGAAAAATATGGTCCTTTTTGTCTCAAAAAAAACTTTACCTTTTGCTAAATTGAAACCACATCTATAGCATTTGGGCGATATGACCAAAATCTTATATCATTATATAAGTCATTTTATTTCACAGTAACAATATAATATCACAATATAGATATTTTTGCTTTAAATAAGATCTTTATGATATCAACATTTTTGATCATTCATAATTGTTGTCACCAGTGTCAATATCACAAAAAAAACTAATACTAGCCTAAATTAGGAGAAAAAAAAAAACAAAAAAAACTCAAGCTCACTGAAGACAAGTCGGCAATTAAATAAATGAGAATAAGAAAGTAAGCTAGAGTTGTCAAAAGGTACCGAGTTCGGTACTTTCAATACTGAAATTTTAAAAACGTCCATTTCCCACTCACATTTGAGTGCTGTTGAGCCGATTTTTAAACATCGTGATTGGGCGTAGTGTTCACGCACTCAACAGACATGACTGTAATTGGCTCCAATGATAATCACTTCACGCTCCTCACCGAATGCTCACACATAAGCACAACGGGAGCGTTTGAAAGCCGCATCTGTCAGCGGATCCGTCTATGTACAGATGTATTAAGGATCTGACGTTTTTAAAATTTCACTACCCGAAGTACCAAACCCAGTACCGTTTGACAACTCCATTACAAGCAATAGCACAAAAAACTACAGTTGAACAAATAAATAAGAAATCCTACATACATTGTATAAAGTAATCAAATGTATAAACACACTGCATATTCCTCATTGTGTACATAAATATACATTTCTTCTCATTAAAGCTACAAAAGTGTTTTAGTCTAGAGCAGTGAGAGATTTTCTCTTTTGTTATTTGATTATCATGAATGACAGGCAACAGTATATTAGACTGCTGTCACTTTAAGAGCTGCCCAGATCCGATATACTGTTCCACGTGTTTTCCTTCTCAGCTGTTTGCTTTCACTTAAGACCTAAATTACAGTGTTTAAGAGGATACATGCAAAGACAGGTATTTTGACACCTATAAGTGTGTGTATTTAACCGCTCAATGCCTATAAAGCTGCAAAAATAACAGTTCTATACTCCCGTCTTCACATGCGCTTATTCGACAGCGACTGCATTTCAATGGTTTAAAATCACTTGTTTTAAACCACAGTGCTTAAAAACGCATGCAAACTATGTTTTTGTGACCACGTAGCATAGCAATGTCTGTAACTGCGACGACGAGAGACGACAGTCCAAAATCTCTACTGATTGACAAATTTTATCACCGACTCCTAATGGCATCAAGCATCGGTCTCAGTGCAGATGACATTTATAATATTCTCATAAATGTCATAAATAAAAACAACTCACAAAAGATGCACATTAATCAGAATTCCCTTCCAAATTCAAAGACAAATCCTTAAAAACTGACTGATAAATAATCATTTTTTAAAATAAATGCTTTACCTTTGTTCTGTTCTCAATTTCGTAGACAGTGAGCTGCATGGGAATGTTAAAACTGTGTAGAATATTCCCGCCAAACACCAAAGTGTCTTCTGGAGTGTAGACGGCATGGATCCAACCTACACACATCAGAACAAAAATATGAAGGCTCAATTACAGGAAATAAAATGTTGTACAAGGGCTTAAAAATCTTCTGCTCTCAAATGTCACTTTCAGTTCTATCTTATGTACGTCACTAAAGTCAAACCTGGCGCTATTTTTGAATCCAAGCGCAAACACGAATGACATTTCAGAGCTTTAGTGGAATAATTACTTAAACTTCAATCTGTTCTTCACACAAAGCTATTGTATGACTTTACACAACTTGGAATTCATCACAGATGGCTTTAACTATGCTTTTTTGTACTTTTTAGAGCTTAACGGACATGATCAATGACCAAAAATCGTTGTTGTATTGAAAAGAGCTTGATAAAGATTCTTTAGAATTTCTTCTGTCTTTGGAACGACATTAAGGTGAGTAAACTAACAGAATTTACATTTACAATTCATCATTCGCCAGACATTCATTGGATTCAAGGTAATTAAACCCATGACCTTGGCATTGCTAACATCATCCTCTTCCATTTTCTTTTAATACATGTACTCAAGTTCAGTCACCTGAAGGGATGAAGAACGTGTAGCCCTGTTTCAGCTCTACTCGCTGGCAGCCGTCTGAACGGTCACCCAGGAAGATATCACTCTGTTTGCCTGACAGCACCCAGTCCTCATATAGAGACAGATTGTGTGGGTTTGGAGGAATCAGCCAGAAGACCTGGAAAACAGAGAGAGAGAGAGAGAGAAATGCAGGTGTGATTCTAAACTGGGATATGATTTTTCTTCTTTGAAATGAATAATTCAACAACTCTTGTCAGCATTAATCCTTTATGTGTGGAAGTTATTTATCTCTTACATTTATTCACTAACAGACAGTGTGGTCCAAAACGTCTGACCCAATGTTTGTATTTATACCAAGAAATAAAGTACAAAGCTTACAAAGTTTTAGGACGTTAAACATTAATATTAAAACAAAGAAACAGTATGACATAAACTTATGAACTTAGGCACTTATGAAGATTTCTAGGTGCCAACTGAGAAATTTTAAACTTCAATTCTTGATAAAATCCATAATACAAAATTGTATTAAATAATAAAAATGGTACAAAAAGACTGTATGTCTACAAATTGAATTAAAGGATTAGTTCACTTCCAGAATAAAAATTTCACGTTAACACGTTCGCTATGTACTTCCGACTACGTCGCACGTGACCTTTCCAACATGATTATGTAATGAGTGAGGTTGGGTATAGTATAGAAATGTAATTGTTTTAAGAAAATGACCAATCATTTTGCTAGATAAGACCCTTATTCCTCGGCTGGGATCATGTGAAGCCCTAGAAGCTGCATATGAACGTGCACAAAAAAAAAAAAAAAAAGAAGGTAAAACAACGTCGGACAATATTGAAGTTGGAGGAGAAAATGAGATGAGAGAGTTTTTCAAGTTTTTCTTTTTTGATTGGTTGTGACCCTGAGCTTTAATGGTTTAGCATGCAGTCCAAAATATCAACATGAGAAGAGAGAGATGCATGGCTTCAAAGTCACGGAGTGATGTCTGGGTTAGCTACATGAATATCTGCTTAATCCATCAGAATGCATTGGGATATTAACATTTAACATGCTGAATGCGCTGCATATTACCAGTGTTTAGTTTAAAGGAACACTCCACTTTTTTTGAAAACAGGCTCATTGTCCAACTCCCCTAGAGTTGAACAGTTTAGTTTTACCATTTTCGAATCCATTCAGCCGATCTCCAGGTCTGGCGGTAGCACTTTTAGCATAGCTTAGCATAGATCATTGAATCAGATTAGGCCGATACCATCTCGCTCAAAATTGACCATATATAATGACAAAATTTTCCTATTTAAAACTTGCCTCTTCTGTAGTTACATTGTGTACTACGACTGACAGAAAATGAAAAGTTGCCATTTTCTAGGCTGATATGGCTAGGAATTGTACTCTCATTTCGTCGTAATAATCAAGGAACTTTGCTGTCGTATTATGGGTCTCGTACCAGCAGGTGCAACGATATTACGCAGCACCTGAAAGTGACCGGCACTAAGTTTGTGTAGATGCAGAGTTGCAGCCGGCAGAGTTGACGGCTGAGTAATATCATTGCGCCTGCTGCACCCATGGTACGGCAGCAAAGTTCCTTAATTATTACGCCGGAATGAGAGTATTGTTCCTAGCCATATCGACCTAGAAAATCTAAACTTTTTTTTTTTCGTCCATCTAGAGGAGTAGGAAAATGAGCCTGTTTTCAAAAAAAGTGAAGTGTTCCTTTAATGCTCAAATGCAATGCCTGATATTTACTGAGATTGTCATATTGTTTTTAAACTGGTTTTTTTTTGTTTTTGTTTTGTTTTTTAATATACTGATGTTAAAATTATGCAGCAGTGTTTTTGCCGTCATATTTGTTCAACAATAGGCATAATTCAATTTGTATGGTTTCGAAAACGTGCAGGTGATTTATGGAATTACTAAATGATGTAGATGAAAATATAGTACAAATCTTCCATAAACATTTATAATGGTTAAATTTATAGAAATCTATAGTAAATTCTGTCCTTGCCCGTATTTCAGCGTACTGTTATGAAATCGCATCACGGCGGGAGCTCGCTCGCTCACTCTCTCTCTAGCGTGTAACTTAAAGTTCACTGGCATTTGCATTCTTTTGTGCAGATACAATTTGTAATGTTTATGATACAAGCTGTAATGTTACCAAGTTATCTGATTAATATCATAGAATGTGTCATAGAATGGGCTTCAGTTTATTGGCATAAAGTCACTCTTCACCTCAGGCAGCTATTCCTTTTTAGATGCTTCATTGCTGCATCATAATCATAATCTAACAGTGTCCTAATCATGTGTTCATGTTTTCATAAACAGGTTTTCATGTCATATTTTTATTTTTAACATTCTTTTTCATTATATCCATTATGGCCATGCCCCGCCCCCCGCACAAGCCCCGCCCCCGATTACGTGATTACTCGTTTTTGAAACCTATCGATGATCGAAATGCTAAATTTACCAAAATGCCCATTGCTAGTACAAAAGCATTTAACTATCGATCTCAGACATTTGCACCACACTGTATGCTGTACACCTAAAATGTGGGTTACTAAGCTGACAACCTTGCAATTTCATTGCAAGTGAAATTGGTTACATTTTCTGGTGAAAGCAGGATTACATAACAGGGATAAACTCCTACAACTCTTCCTAGAAGTTCCTTTAGTCATACATGTGTCACTCTCATCTTTCTTGCACACACCAGCACTCTTGTTTGACCTTTCAGAGTGGATATTACTTGATACCCTCCAGCAAACACACACACATATACACAAGCAGCACATTTCTGCTGATGCTGCAGCCCCAGCGGCGATGCAACAATGCAAACAAGGAAGAGATTCATTTACAGGGCCTCTAGATACCTGATCTTTACAGATCACAAGCAAAGACAATCCTGCAGAAAATCCTTTGACAGTAATAGCATAAACAAACCCATATCCCTACTTTTGAGCAATAATAATAATAATAATAGTAAAACACCACTAACTACCAGACACTTACCTTTCTTCCCTTGAAGACATGGTACCATACCGACGTGCCGCCAAAGTCGATGTGGAAGTCAGTGAAACAGCCTTTTACGCTCATCAGACAGTATCTACAGAGAGAGGAAACAGGGAAAGTACAAGGGTGATTCGCAACATCTGCATAAATAGAGAAGAATGATAAATCCCTAATGCGGTTGACAAAAAAGATTGTATTTGCAACTGGGAGTAACCACACCATGGGAATGTTCAACTTCCAACTCAAAATGAATATTTCCTTCAAAGCCATATGCACTGGAATTTCCCTTTCTCAATCAACAGCATTATCAAAGCACAGCAAAAGATCTGTATTATTTTCAGCAATGAATCAAGGCGAATTTCTCTCTCAGAACATACAGATTGGTAGTCACGGACGAGGGTTTGTTTCAGATAAAGCCGTCTAAGCACCAGAACAGGGATGGAAGCTATTTGCGGCTTCTGCATTTGTCATCCGCAGCGTTTAGCGAGGAGCGAAATTAATCAAACCCCAAACTGCCTCTGTGTCTGGTTAAGATCTGCCCCACTGTGCCGGGAGAAGAAAGCAGCGAAGAAATCAGTTAGCTCTAATGAGCAAAAGGCATCGCTCACCGCAGGGAGTCATGAACTAAAAAGTGATTAGGCATCAATCTCGGCGCAAACCCAGATGGTTGAGGGCTTGAGAAATGAGACTACTAAATTTAGGGTCACCAAAGTATGGATTTCTCAATGGTTAGACACGTAACTGACAGTTTAATTATTACCAGACAATTTTGCATGTGGTATCTTTGCCGGCTGATGTTCCGGCAGCGTAAGTGTCAGGTGATGTCACTGGAGATGACATCATATGTTACAACATCAGCAAACAAGCAATCCAGATGTTTTTCATAATACAAACAGGGCAAAAGCTTTCTCTGACTCATTGACCACAGGCTGCTGCAGGTAACACTAGGGTAAAACCCTGCAACCTGAACCCTCAGAGGTTTTATCCTATAATTGGAGCTCTCAGATGAAAGGTTATGAATAAATAATCAATGACTACATAGTACCCACACAAAAGGACTAAATGCAGTAATAATGACCCTTTTTATGGATTAGAACACTTTATATTGTCAAAGAGGTCATGACATAATGATTGTGACAATATTCATTAAAAAAAAAAAAAGAATATTAATCTAAAAATTTAATATTAATAGAATTTTAATATGAATGTGAAAAGGGTATTTTTAAATATTAATATACAATTTAGAATATTAATTTATATTAATTATAAATTAATTACAATTTTTATTACAAATTAGACATTAAAAATATTTAAAAATATTATGAAGTAAATAATTATAAAAAAGTATATAATAATAAGTAATTAAAAAATAAATAAGTATAAGTAATTAAAAAAAATGTTGATAGTAATATTACCCCAAGTGAAACATAATAATAGAATTTTAACATTAATAAAAAGTATTTATTTTTTAAATATCACTTGATTAAAAACAAAATGTAACATTTTTAATATTTTCATTTTAATTTAAAAAATATGTATAACTTTAATATAAATTTACCCCTTGTGAAACATATTAATAGAATTTTGATATAATACAATATTATATAATATAATAGTTTTTATGTAATTTAATATTATATTACTTAGTTAAAAAGCAAAATGTAACATTGTAAAATATTTATAAAAAAATTAAAAAATATGTATAACATTAATATAAGACGACACCTTGTGAAACATATTAATAGAATTTTAATAATATAAATATAATAATTTTAATATAATTTATTATATTACTTAGTTAAAATATTTACATTTTTATTTTAAAAATTATGTATAACATTAATATAAAATGACCCCTTGTGAAAAATTAATATAATTTTATAATATAATATAATATAATATAATATAATATAATATAATAATATAGAAGACTTTTGATATAATTTAATATTATATTACTTAGTTAAAACAAAGTGTAGCATTATAAATTATTTAAATTTTTATTAAAAAAAATTATGTATAACATTAATATAAAGTGACCCCTTGTGACCCCTTAAAATTACTATATTACTTAATTAAAAAAACAAAATGTAACATTATAAAAAAAATAAATATGTTTAACATTGTAAAAAATATTAATAGAATTTTATAATATAATATAATATAATATAATAATATACAAGACTTTTTATATAACTTAATATTATATTTGTTAAAATATTTACATTTTTATTTTAAAAATATAAAAATTGCTGCTTGGGAAAAATATTAACAGATTTTTAACATTAAAGTATTTAAAAAATATATAAAATTCATGAAAATAAATGTAGCATTAATAAAAAATTATCATTTTTTTTTAAATGTATCATTTATATAAAACCCAATGTGAAACAGTACACAAATATAATATAATACACTACATCTAAATAATATAATATTTAAATCCAACAAATATCTGTTTTTATTTTTCTGCAGAATTGCATTGAGCACCATTTCAAATTCTATAACCGTATACATGCATATTGACACGTAGGCAGAAAGAAATGCAATCAATAATTCTGTCATATGAACACAGATACCTCAAACTGTCTATTTAGTGCTCGGTGCAGCCCGTGTCATCCATCCCAAAGAGCAGTCAGTGAGGGGGATGACGCACCAAAGCAGCCAAAACAAAACTATAACCTTGATGTGCACAAACACGCCGAGTGTGCTTTTAAAATTTCAGACAACACATGCAACCCTCACAAACATTTACTTCTCCAGACCGCATAACCATAAGTGGAAAGACCACAAATGAATGGTCATGCTTGCATAAAACTAGCAAAGAAAGTTGAGCAAACTATACTATACAAACCCTAATGGGATCTCTAAAAGATTATTTACATTATCAGTTTTCAGCAAAATAAAAGCCACATACCCAGAAGACGTTCATCCCCATTTGAAGCACTTTGCCGTTCTGACATCCCACGTAACTCAGAGAACTGAGGTGACTTTTAGCTCTGAATTCGTCCTTTATAAAGAGCTCAATGAATACAGAGACTCAGGAGGAGGGAGTCAAAGGGAAAGTGAGATAAAGAAAGAGAGAAAGAGAGCGAGAGTGGGCTTTCCTGTGCAGGACGTACTCCTATGCGAAGCTCTGATTGGCTGAGGAGGATTCATTGGGATACTGCAGCAGCCCGTAAAGATCCACCTCTTCTCCGCATTAGAAGTGCGCTGCCTAGCAACCTGATAGAGTCACAGCCAGCTGCAGGCAAAAGAAATGCGCAGCATGCACCGCGCAGCCAAGCAAGGGACTGTGGGAAATGAGCAGACCTCATCTTTGACTAATGCAGGACGTCAGGGAACAGTTTTCAGATCGACTCGACAAGCTTTGAGCTGTCTTAGAAAGCCAAAATACTTCTTGAAGGGACATCAGAGCAGACCTTAAACCTCTAAAATAGAAAAAAAATGCCATTTCAAATGCCACTGAAGGACAGTCCCAACAAAGTTTTCTTCTCTCCAGTTCCAAAATGGCTTTTTTGCCATTTACCAGACAGCCTGTAATTTCTCAGGACTTTCTTGGATAAAAAAAAACAAAACAAGCAATGGCTTTAATGGCCCCCTTTCACATTTCCTTTTTTTAAGAAGCGGAAGTTGTCAAAGTTGGGTAAACTTCTGCAGTGGTGAACAGAAACTACAACAAACTTTACCATTTGCTCTAACATAGCGAAAATAGCAAAAAAAATAGCGTCTTTATTATTTTACAATTAACTAGTGTTTAAAGGGTTAGTTCACCTAAAAATGAAAATTCTGGCAATAATTACTCACCCTCATGTTCTTCAGAACACAAATTAAAAGAGAAGTCCACTTCCAAAACAAAGGTTCACAAATAATGTACTCACCCCCTTGTCATCCAAGGTGTCCATGTCTTTCTTTTATCAGTTGTAAAGAAATTATGTTTTTTGAGGAAAACATTTCAGCATTTTTCTCCATATAATGGACTGATATGGTGCCCCGAATTTGAACTTCCAAAATGCAGTTTAAATGCAGCTTCAAACGATCACAAATGCAGTTGTAAACGATCCCAGCCGAGGAAGAAGGGTCTTATCTAGTGAAACAATCAGTCATTTTCATTTAAAAAATACAATTTAAATACATTTTAATCTCAAACTCTCGTCTTGTCTTTCTCTCCCTGAACTCTGTGTATTCTGACTCAAGACAGTTAGGGTATGTCGAAAAACTCCAATCGTATTTTCTCCCTCAACTTCAAAAATCATTTCAAAATCATCCTACATCACTGCAGAAGTACCAACACAGTCTTTGCAAAGTGAACATGCAAAGAAGATCAAACACCCTCAACAAAAAAGGTAAAACAGAGATATAGGACGATTTTAAAGTTGAGGGAGAACATGAGATGGGAGTTTTTTGACATACCCTAACCGTCATGAACCGGAACAAAAACAGTCCAGGCAGAGTAAGACAAGACGAGCGTTTGGCATTAAAAAGTATATAAATTGTATTATTTTTATTAAAATAACAGATTGTTTCGCTAGATCAGACCCTTCTTTCTCGGCTGGGATCTTTTACAACCACGTTTGGGATCAATGGGACATTTGGACATTTAAACTGCATTTTGGAAGTTCAAATTCGGGGCACCATATCAGTCCATTATATGGAGAAAAATGCTGAAATGTTTTCCTCAAAAAACATTATTTCTTTACGACTGAAGAAAGAAAGACATGAACATCTTGGATGACAAGGGGGTGAGTACATTTTATGTGAATCTTTGTTTTGGAAGCGGACTTCTCCTTTAAGATTTTAATTTTTCCTGAAATCTGAGAGCTTTCTGGACATTGTGAAAATAGTCCATGTGACATCAGAGGTTCAACTGTAATGTTACGAAGTCATGAGAATGCTTTTTGTGTGCAAAGAAAACAAAAATAACTTTATTCAACAATTTTTTCTTTTCCGTGTCAGTTATCAACGCACGTTTCATAAATACGTTTGTGGTTGAACCACTGATGGACCATTTTAACAATGTCCTTACTGCCCTTCTGGCGCTTGAACGTATCAGTTGTGTTGAAATAGGATTGGGTACAGTTCACATTTGAACCGGTACGGAACCGGTATAGGTACCTGCAATTTGGTACTGATAGCCAACGGTACCTTGTTTCTGTACTTTACTCTCTGTGTAGTAACAAAAACTTTTATTTCAGTGAAAAGAATAAGTCCAAAACTCTCAATTTCAACATTTTGAACAATAGGGCCCTACATTTTTTTCTTTTCTTTCTTCCAGAAATTCTTGTGTTTTAAATTTTCTGATAATTTTTTAATCAAATGAAGGCATTAAACATTTATTTATTTTTAATTAAAGGAAAATGAAACCCTTTTTTTGGGCAGTAAAGGGATTAAATTTAATATATGGAAGAAATATTGTGTGAATATAATTTTTTTCTACAATCAAGCAATCAAGCGGTTAATCTGGTTGTAATAATTATTTTTTATCATTAAATTGTTTTATTTAAATTTGACAGAAAATGGAATATATAAAGACTTACATTATACTGTATAAATGTAATGCAAGAGTAATATATTTCTGTTACTTGATAAACAGCACTTTTATTTTGACAGGTTGCTGTGAAGTTCTCTTTTCCTCTCTCTCTCTCTCTCTCTCTCTCTCTCTCTCTCTCTCTCTCTCTCTCTCTCTCTCTCTCTCTCTCTCTCTCTCTCTCTCTCTCTCTCTCTCTCTCTCTCTGTCTCTCTCTCTCTCTCTCTCTCTCTCTCTCTCTCTCTGTCTCTCTCTCTCTCTCTCTCTCTCTATGCACCCACATGCGTTTCCAGGTACCAACTGATTTAATGTGAATCGGTACTCGGTAGTACCAACGCAATTTAGTCGGTACCCTTAAAAGTATAGAGTTCGGTATCCAACCCTAGTCATAAAGCTCTCAGATTTCATCAGAAATATCTTAATTTGTGTTCTGAAGATGAATGAAGGTCTTACGAGTTTGGAACGGCATGAGTGTAATTAATGACAGAATTTTCATTCTTGGGTGACCTATTCTTTTAACTGTAATTTAATGTGAAGATAATATAACACTAAGTATAGTGATATAAATGTACATTACATTTTTTAAAATGAAAAAAAAAAAATGTTTGTTTTTCAAAAATTAACTTAAAATATTACCTCTGAACTTTGGGATATTTCATCTCAGACATGACGTTTGTGGCTTCGGTTTGTTTCTGTTTAAGATGCCGCGGCCACATGTTGTCCACCCAATCCACCAGATCCACCTAAAGACAATCAGAAATACGTTCAATAGTCGGCGCTGATAGCCTTGTCGGCAGTGTGCCGACATACAGCGCTGTTGCGCTACGGGCGTCCCAAGTTCGAATTCCGGCTCGAGGACCTTTCCCAATCCCGCCCCCTTCTCTCTATCTCACTTTGCTTCCTGTCAGATAATGATCTGTCCTATCACAATAAAGGCAAAAAGGCCAAAAAAAATCTTAAAAAAAGAAAGAAATACCTTCAAGTGACAAGTATAATTACTATTAAAGGGATAGTTCATTACTCACCCTCATGTCATTCTAAACCCGTAAGACCTTCAATCATCTTTAGAACACAAATAAAAACAGAATTCAAATAAAAACCCTCGTTAAAATAGTCCATGAGACATCAGTGGTGTAAGCGTTATTTTTGGTGACGGTGACCCGGAAGGGAAGAACTGTTATATGTATATGTATAAAGTTGTTATTTTTTTCTTTCCACCAAGAAAGTATTCTTGTAGCTTCGTAAAATTACGGCTGAACCACTGATGTCACATGGAGTACTTTAACGATGTTCTTACTACGTTTCTGCGCCTTGAACATGGTAGTTGTGTTGCTGTCTACGCAGGGTCAGAAAACTGTCAGATTTCATCAAAAATATCTTCCTTTGTGTTCTAAAGATGAATGAAGGTCTTACACGTTTGGAACAACATGAGGGTGAGTAATTAATGACTATTTTCATTTTTGGGTGAACTATCCCTTTAAACCTAAAAAGAGACAAGGGGAGTTTTTAAATACTTAAAAACTAGAGTAATTTACAACAATTTAAATTCTACCCCTCTTTCACACTTTTTAACATTAACAGTTGACCATTGCATGTGACAGTTTGCAAGAACGTGTGCATGTGTTATTTTAGTATGACTGATATACCATTATAGTTGTTATTAAAAAATTGTAAGTAACTTTTTTATATTATTAGTTTCATATTAATAATTTTTACATTTTTAATAATTCCGTTAAGTGCTTTTGTCATTTCTATTAGTTCTGGTTTATTTTAAACATTACCATTTAATTTTTTTTTTTTTTTTTTTTTTTTTTCAGTTTTAGTTTTAGTTCATTTCCAGTGATTCAACTAAGCGTAATTAGAAATACTGACTTGGCAACTAACTAAAATAGGTTTTTTCAGCTAGTATTTGTTTTATTTTAGCTTCAAATATTCATTGATAATATTTCTACCAAATAAAACAAACATGAACTCATATATAACTTTTAAAGGAGAGATGAGTGGGAAAAATGTTTGCCTTGATTTATTTTAAATAAAATATCAAAAAACTGCATGAAGGTATTAAGATTAAATTGCATGTCGGCACCAACAGCCTTGTGGACAGTGCGTTGTTTCACAATAGGCATCCCAAGTTCAAACAGGGCAAAAAAGCCAAAAAATATATATTAAAAAAAAGGGCCATAAATGACTGCTAATTTATTTGACTTGAAATCACTAGTTCATATGCTGAGTGGAGTGTTACTAGTACCCCTGCTCTCATCTACCCAATTACATTAACACTGACATGCATGATACTTTAAGGAAAAGATTACAGTCACAAGATTTGTCATTTTAAAATCATGTTTAAATGGCAACTGTGCATTTTAAAGCAACTGAATGTTGAAAAGCGACTAA
This sequence comes from Labeo rohita, assembly GCF_022985175.1. Taxonomy (NCBI): domain Eukaryota; kingdom Metazoa; phylum Chordata; class Actinopteri; order Cypriniformes; family Cyprinidae; genus Labeo; species Labeo rohita. Next base: position 465,829 of record NC_066878.1, on the reverse strand, counting down.
AATAATCTATTAAGCTTCTTACCACTGTGGGTCTCTTGATCAAATTCTCCAGTTTGGTGTGACTGAACTCCAGGCTGATGACGTTGAACAGCTTGTCGCGTTCGTCCTCGGGCGTCTCATAGTAGCGGACAAACTGTGCCATGCTCATCTCTGAGCCCTTTTGCGTGCTAACGTCCATCACGTCAACAGCTCGCCTGCTGCCTGAACATCCATGCAGAAACAAACACTTTACCCCTTAACAGCCTACTCTTCTCTAAAAGACGTTTCTATTAAAACTGGATTAAGGACTTTTTATCTCAAAATTTGGACTTTGTTTTGACAGAACAAAAGTCAGAATTGCAGCTATAATGTTAAATATAAATTCTGACTTTTTCTTGCAGTTCTAAATTCACATCTCACAATTCTGAGTTTTTTTGTTTGTTTTTTCTCAGAATTCCGAGTTTAGATCTTGCAATTCTGATTTAGAATTCCGAGGATTCAAATTTTTGACATTTAGAATTGTGTGAAAGTGAATTGTTGAGATAAGAAGTTTAATTCTGTGGTGGAAACTGACTTCCATGGGACATCAATCATTATGAATAAAAAGTTTAGTGCTTTTAAGGACTCAGATATATATGGCATGGCCTGTATTGAATTGCAGTTGCGTAATATCACCACCAGAGGACGTAAATGTTGTTATAAATCCATTTTTTGGTATATATAACACAGGTCTTGCATTTTGCTTCTAACTGGAACCTTTATTTTTTAGAGAGCACAGGTAATAAATATTCTTCACCATTTCTGACTTCAGATAAATCACCCTACACAGATAATTCCAAAGTATTTACCAGCATCATAAATCACATTACTGACCATAAATCTGATAGCGTATGTTTTTCCTCAACCCTAATAAGGAGTGAGATGCACTGTGTATATGTGTATGACTATATCAAATTGATCAGCTAGATAAACAAATGCATATGTACTCTTCATAATACCAGCACATGGACATAGTGCAATACAGCGGCGGAACATTGTCCTGTTCGTGCATTATGCAAGGCCTGATTAGATATTGGCAATATAAAACAGAAAAGGCCATAAAAATCCCAGACAATGAAAATTAAAACTAAAGATTAACAAAGCATGCGTCATCAAAATATTTTACTGCTTTTTGACTGAGTACAACTGTACCTGTATATTGAATAGATTCATTTAAAAAAACAAAGTAATTGTGTACTTACCAACCAAACCCTTGATTTCACTGACAGTAAATTCTGGATCTGGCATTCTGTAGTACATTAAACAATTCAGATGAGAGATTCACACTGTAAAAGGTATAGATTTATGTGATATAATACTGTTTTACTTGCGCTTACCTAATTCCCAGTCCATCTTTGGCTTTAAATACGAGCGGAGTTCGCAGTGCCTCTCTTTGAACATATTCATAGGTGAAATCTAAAAGAAATGGTTGCTAGTTAGACTGTGTTTTAAAAACAAATGGTGATCATATAAACCACACAAGGATTACTTGTAAATCAAGACTTCAGACACACCATCTTATTTATTATTATGATCATTTTCCATATTTTAAAATAATTGTAAAGCCATAAAAACTATGAAACAACTCAAATAGCAGATTGGGAATTATGTAGTGGACGTATAATATTTTATATATAATATATGATAATATTATAGATAAACCCACACTCATGAGGTTCATATAAATGCTGGACACTTGGCTGTTTTTTCTTCCCTATCCACTAAAAAGTATCCATTAAAAAAAAATAAAATTTTAATTTTGTAAATAAATTATATGTACTGTAGGCACGATTCATATTTGTCAGCAAGATTAGTTTCAAGCATTTGAAAAAGTTTTTGAACAGTAAGGTTTTTAAAGTTTTTTAAAGAAGCCTCTTCTGGTCACCAAGCATGCATTTATTTGATCCAAAGTACAGCAAAAACAGAACAATTGTGAAATATTTTTACTATTTAAAATAACTGTTTTCTATTTAAATATATTTTAAAATGAAATTTATTTCTGTGATCATCCTTCAGAAAGCATTTTAATATTCTGATTTGCTGTTCTAGAAACATTAATATTATTATTTATTATTATTATTATTATTATCAATATTTAAAACAGGCGAGAATATTTTTTCAGGATTCTTTGATGAATAGAAAGATCTAAAGATCAGTATTTATCGAAAATAAAAAGCTTTTGTAACATTATACCATTTAAAATCTTGGAGTCAAGTTTTTTTTATTATAGAAATTAATACTTTTATTTAGCAAGGATGCTTTAAATTATTCAAAAGTGATAATAAACACATTTATAATGTTACAAAATATTTCTATTTCAGATAAATGCTGCTCTTCTGAATTTTCTTTTCATCAAAGAAACCTGAAAAAATTCTACTCAGCTGTTTTCAACATAATAATAATAATACAAATAATAATAAATGTTATTGAGCATCAAATCAGAATATTAGAATGATTTCTGTCTGAAGGATCATGTGACTGGAGTAAAGATGCTAAAAATTCAGCTTTGAAATCACAAGAATAAATTACATTTTAAAATATATTCGAACAGAAATCAGTTATTTATAAACAGCAAAAATATTTAAAAAAATGTACTGTTTTTGCTGTACTTTAGTTCAAATAAATGCAGGCTTGGGAAGCAGAAGAGACTTTAAAAAAACATTTAAAATCTTACTGTTCAAAAACTTTTGACTGGTAGTGTAAACTAAAAAAATTAAACAAATTATCCTGTTCAAAAGCACACACATGCTTTATTCTTAAAGGGACCCAATAATGAAAAAACTGTTATTATTTACTAACCCTAATATTATTCCAAACCTTAGTTTCTTTCTGCTATTCTGCTAAAGATAAGATATTCTAGAGAACGTGGGTAACCAAAAAGTTTCTGGTCTCCATTGACTTATACAGTATGACTTCCGTACTATGAAAGTCAATGGGGACCAGCAACTGTCCAATGGTTACCAACATTCTTCAAACTATCACCTTTTATGTTCAACAGAAGAAAAAAACTCATACAAGTTTGGAAGAACTGACAGAATTTTCCGTCTTTAAAATCAACTGTTTTAACTTAGATTTGCAGGTGCAGGTGCCGGAATTGAAAGAAAAGAGAGCAAAAATCCCAATATTTAAGACAATAATTAATACTAACCGCACTAATAAGCAATATGCACCCAAAAAAGTAAAAGAGCATGTACCTTTTCCCTCCATGTACTGCACGAATTCATCGTTGTATGAATTGCTCTCAAGTTTGTCCTCCACGCTGAAGCCCCTGATGTTTGTGATTTCCTCCACATCTGACAAGTCCTCGTTCTCGTCGTACATCCTTCTGCAGATCGAGCGCTGGACGAAAACAACACAAGATGAAGAAAACCTGCCTCATTCTGTGCTCGGATATGAGATGTTAGACCATTTGCACGAATGTCACATTCCATGATTAACATCCAGGCCTTAATCGTCGACCATCTTACAGCTGTTATATAATTAATACATGTCAAATCAGCGCGAACGAGTTAAACTTCCCGATGAATATTAGAGACACGAGGGTCGCGGGGCAACAATGTGTGCTGTTTCGTATTTGGAGCATCTTGCTCTCTTTGTAATCTTATGAAACATGTGTCCTTTCCTGTTTACCATTACGAGCGGTATTGCATTTCACCCATTACTGTGGCGTACGTCGCTCTAATTCTCGTATTGCAGTGATTCGCCCCGATTCAGGCCACTAAACACAATGCATATCGATGTGAGGCTGAAATTCCCGATTTAAGACGAGTCTTTGAGAGGACAGCTTCAACTACACACCAGTTTGCGTCCGGATTCCGCACACGCCTCCATGTCCGAGCCTTTCGTCCGCGTTAATTCCCTCAGCGCTTTATTTGGACCATATTTGACGCGTAAAGTTGTGCACACTTTGATTGCTTGTATAGAAAACTAAGTAGGAACCATTTTTGTGTAGTGCACCGTGACGTCACGGTCAACAGAATCAAAACATTGCCGGAACGTCACGCGGATCCTGTTTATGAGGGGTCAAAACAATATCCGATTTTTCCGAGCAGTTATCAGAATGGTTGGTGGGGTTTTTTAAACACACAGAAATTGTTTTTTGAGGGAGTCGGAATTGCTCTTTCTTTCTTCTGTTTGGCACGCGCGCCCCTGCACGCACGCGCTGCAGCTGCTCTGCTCGTGCATTTGTGCTTCATCAACAACACTCTGCTAGTGCAACAGTAACTAAACATCTACTACCGTTTGCCCCTTTTAATATTACATCCACACGTTATAGGCTTTGTTAATTATTTAGGGCATTCTGTGAAAAAGTGTAAGATTTAGAAGAGAAAATATCGTCATAATATTTAAATTAAATTTAAATTAAATAAAAAATAAATTAACTTCAAGTTGTCCCCAAATTATATTAACTATTTACAGTAATAAATAATACTGAGAATTATTATTATTACTGTTGTTGTTGTTTACTTACTAGTAGTAATTATTTTAATAATAATAAATGACTTTAAAAAGCTAATGGTGACTAAAATCATATCAAAATATGCATATTTGCAAATTCGTTTGTGTTCCTGACAAAAAAAAAAAAAAAAAAAAAAATATATATATATATATATATATATATATATATAATATTTTTTTTCTTTTTTATTAATGCATAATGATAACTAAAATAAAACAATAAAACTATATATATATATATATATATATATAAAATGATGCATAAATAAATTACATTAATTAACAAAATTAATTTAACTAAAATAAAACAAAAATGCATGCTCCAGACAAATATATATATATATATATATATATATATATATATATATATATATATATATTTATGCATCATTATATATATATATATATATATATATATATAATGATGATAAATAAATTACATTAATTTAAAAAACATTAACTAAGATTGTTATATTTTGTATGAAAAATATTATTACCTATAGTTGTTATAACTGCCTTTATTATTATTATTATTATTATTTTATTAATAATTATTATTTTTATTTTTTATCAAATGTTAATATTTGCCATAGCAAAGACAAACAAATGCATGCTCCAGACTTTATAAAAATATTCATAATATCATAATAATATATTTATTTTTATGAAAACTATTTTTAATCAAAATGCATACATTTTAAAAAGCCATTTACATATAATTTTACAATAATTACAATAATGCATTATGTTACTAAAATTAAATAATATTTTTATGAAAAATATTGTAATCAAAATGCATACATATGAAATTACATTTTTAAAAGAGCCATTTACAAATAATTGTACAATAATAATAATAATGCATAACATTAGCTAAAATTCATGCATACATTAGCAAAAATTAAATTATGTTTTTATAAAAAATATTATTGCTTATAATTGCTATAACTGGTCTTTATTGTATTTATTATTATTATAACTGTGGTTGTTTACTTATTATTTACTAAATACTTAAAAAAAGTATAATTTTCCTGAAAAAAAAAAGATAATGCATAATGATAATGAAAATGTTTATAATTTTTTTAATCAAATTGTGAATATGTGCTAATATAGCAAGGAGAAACCACAAATGCATGCTCTGCTCCAGACTTTATCAAAATATAGTTTTTTAATAACGCATAATGTTATCCAAAATGTAATTATATATTTAATTATTTAAGAATATTTTTTATCAAAATGCATGCGTATGAAATTACCATTTTAAAAAAGAGCCACTTACAAACAATTGTACAATAATAAGAAGAATATTTTGTTAAGAAAGTATTGGATACAAAATATTACCTACATGGATTCAGTTATGTTTACACACCAGTAAGAGAAGTCGTTTCCCATAAAAGTGGCAAAACAGCTTTGTTTGTTCTTCATTTTGTGGCTATTATATTTGTCATTCAGTTGAATGTGTTGTCGCGAAGGCTTGTGGGTAATGCCTTCACGATGCATCCAGTTTCACTTGAACAAGCCAGCTGACTGTCTCGTTCGGGCGCAGCGCTGGAGATTCACCATTAACTCAGCGCAATGCTTCGGCTCGGCTGAATCTCTCGGATAGTTTCTCACAATCTCTGCTCGGATGAACATGAGTCGGAACGAGCATTCGCTGCAGGCTCTGTCCTGGAGAAAGCTTTATCTGAGCAGAGCCAAACTCAAAGCGTCCAGTCGCACGTCTGCTCTTTTATCCGGTTTCGCAATGGTGAGTTGTTTTTCGGGTCTGTTTATTTAGTGCTGTTGATGTTCACTTTACGCCGGCGGTACGAACACCGAGTTGTTACAGAGAAAGCGTGTGTTTAATAATGTTGTGTAAGTTGAAGCGAATATTTTGCCTTCAAAAGGCGCCTGACTCGAGTCTCTGATGCATCTGCAATCACGAACTGACAGCCACAGTTGTTTAGCCTGTGCTAATGCTCAGCCACATACTGTACTTGCATGCATGACTGCAGTTTGTACTAACCCAACAAACATGAGACGTCCACCCGACGTGCAGATCACGTCTATATTGCGTCGGTCGGTCCAGGACCATATTTGTACTTCTACACGACGTGCAAATCCAGTACAGTATCTGGACGTCGGACTACGACGTCCCTTGGACGTAGATATGCAGTTCAAAATTTGAACGTCTATTAAGGGGTTTTCCTGGACGTCTGTATAACGTGCAGAACAGGTTCAGGAAATCGACTTAAGAACTTTTTATACAATTAAACATGACAAAGTTCTGACTTAAAAAAAAATGTAAATATCATTTTTATAAAACATTTACGTGTTAAAACAGTGTAATATTTGTATAAAAACATCATGTCAGTAACATAATGCGGCCATTTAATTATTTTATTAATATTATTAATATTATTATTATTTTTTTTTTTTTTTTATGTGTAGTATTTTTCACTAGGACATTGACAGAAACTGCCGCTTACATCTATGTGTGTGTGATTAAGTTAAGTTAAAGTTTAAGTTAAATAGATGTAAAGAGATTTAAATATAATAGATAAATATATTTAAATATTGAATAATAATACAGAATATTAACACAATATTATTGTTTATTATATATTTTAATAATAATAATATATTTAATAAATACATTTAAATTTAATTTAATAAATAGATCTATATTTAAACGTGCGCTTGCGTGAGGGGCATTAACGTAGTGACGTAAACGTGATGGCGCAAGCAGCCGCGAAGACGGAAGATATTGATATTGTGTATTACCAAAGACTGAAGATATAACCACCACGATAGATCCGTCGTGTAATTTATTTAACTTTACGTTAAGGACACTTTATAAAGCCTACAGAGGATGGGACCCAACCTGACCAACGAACAGCCTTCACAACGCAACGCTGCTATTTGGAAATTTAAACAGTAACGGTCTCTAACGGTCATCTGAGAGACGGACGGGTGCTAAGCCGAAGGTAAGCGATATAAATGTACCTTTATTCGTCGTTTTGTCAATCTAATGTTAAATTTCACTTTAGATGTATTTTGTTCTGTGTTATGACGATTTCAAATTCAACTTTTTGTAATTTTTGTATCTCCCTGTTGGTTAATTTGCGAGTAAAGTGGTCAGTGAAGTTACAGTCTGAGGTAAATTTATGTTGATCCCTTTTAATTGTCTAAATTAGTCACTAAAACACGTAACTTCACAATAATGTAATATTTTCAAAACTTTATCTTGTGTTAAGTGTGTGTTCTTGTAGTAAAATAGACTTTCAGTAAATTCACTAAAGACTAAATATATTAGTCTGGCAGTTTTTTCTGATCATATGTTTACCAAAGAGGTCATAATGAGCATTGTGAAGCTATATTTGTAGTTATAATAATAATAATCGTTTATATTTCAATGTTGTTTTCAGGGCAGTTCATGAAGACAAGATGAGATGTTTTGTCAACCTGGACAGAAGTTCCACCTCCCACACCAGACTCTCTGCTGTATATGGAGGCCTGTGCACTAGCACATGGGTTTTTGGAGCCAGGGACCTCTTGCAGGGAAGAAGATTTTCCAAGGACCCCCTCATAAATATAACAGTGTTTAAGGCTAAAGTTAATGTGGATAGGAGTATAATGAACATAATATAATTGTTTTATTGGTGCAAATTGTCCCTATTTTATATGAACTGTGTAATAATACAGCACAATATAGGCCTAATTTACCATATTTTCCAGACTTTACACCAGGTCAGGAAAAAAACATGCATAAGTTGCATTGGTGTATAAGGCACATTTTAAAATAATAAATAAAACAAATGTTAATAAACTTAACAAACATTATAAACAATGTAAACATGTAATTTACTTTTCCAAATAATTTAAATTAATTGCCATTCAGAACATATATACACATACATATATATATGTATGTAGTGTATATATATATATATATATATATATATGTATATATATATATATATATATTAGGGGTGTGATGAGACACTTATCCCACGAGACGACATGAGACTGGGTTCACGAGAACGAGACGAGAATTTTAAACTTTTCTTAAGAAATCCTCAATGATTAAAATATAGGGAAAATAGTCTTTTATTCAACTGAAAAAGACAAAATGCAAAAAACATTTAGGTGTATTTTGAACTTTATGAAATTAAACTTCCATTTTAATGGAATAATATGCAGTAATAAACAACATTTAAACAAGAGCTTCACGATTCTGGATAAATTGCAAATCCCACTTGTTTTTAATAAATTGGAGATCACGATTCTAGAGAAAAAAGATTGGAAAACTAAACAAAATAACAATTTATTAGTGGTTCTGATAAACTATTCACTGCTTAAGACTTTTAAAAACATATTCATTTAAACAAAATAATAATAATAATAATAAAAACATTTAATGAAGGGAGTCAGTGTCTCACTTCATTAAGTATTGTTTGACTATTGAAATTTCCTGAATGAATGATTCAATGACATACTTTTTTTAAATGGGCAATTGTCGCCACCTCCTGGCGGAAGAGGTTAAGCGTTACTATACATACAAGATAGTTTCGTTTTGATCGCTACTGTAGAAAATAAGTGTTTATACCCTAACTATAAACTTTAATCCCAGTACTTCTGTTACTTAAATGTCTGTTACACAGCAATAATGATTATAATGTGGTTGAAAAGGTTGTTTGTGTTGTTCTTTCTGCGTTCACATTTACCCTCTGATTCATTAACATGGGCATCGACAAAACGAGCCATTCATTACAAGCAATATTTATTTTAAATTAAGCCTATCACAAACTTATTTAATATGATACTGAAACTGCTAAACTATTTTTTTAGTATGTACAGAAGGTTTTAAACTTCTCTTGTGTCAGAATTAGACGTTTTTTCCCCCTCAGTTCAGCTCCAACAGGTGAACATAATGTATGTTTTGTATGTTATTTGTTACAGTTGTTATCCACTGAAAATACGTCCACAGTGACCAGATCTAAACTAAATTTTAACCTTCTAGAGGTGTCCTGTGAATGTCAATATTGGACGTCCAGAAGACGTCATAAAAAGACGTTGTAAAAACTTTCATTCTGGCTCTTCAGGGGACGTCATTTCAACGTCCGACAAAGACGTTGAAATGACGTCGTTTGGACGTACTTTTACTCATTCATTACAATTAATATTTATTTTAAGTTAAAATTTAAATGTTTTCATGGTTTTTGTACACTGTGTCTGGTTTATTTACAAGTACAAATAAAAAATTATAATAAAATAAACATGATTTTTACTTGAATGCAGCCTAAGAGTGTATATATTATGTCCAGAAACAGTATAAATGACATCTAAATGAGACTGCAGTTGACCTTCTAAGACGTTGAAAATACGTCCATAATGACCAGATCTGAACTAAATTTTAACCTTCTAGAGACGTCCTGTGAACGTCACTATTGGACGTCCAGAAGACGTCATGAAAAGACGTTGTAAAAACTTTCATTCTGGCTCTTCAGGGGACGTCATTTCAACGTCCGACAAAGACGTTGAAATGACGTCGTTTGGACGTACTTTTGCTCAGTGGGAAGTGATGTTTAGAAAGAGCATCACGAGAAGCATAACGCCGGATATTAACGTTACCCGGATGCAGCAAAAATCTCAAGAACTTCTTGAGACGTCCACCGCAGTGCACTTTAATTCACTGCCAAACCGATTCTTGAGACATCTTGCGATTTAATTTTCACATGTACAACTTTAAATGAAACATTTTAATGGTAGTTTATTGTATGTATATTCTTTATTTGTTTGAAATATTTTTTATGCGTATGTAAGCTATGAAACATTAAAATCAATTTTAAAAACGTTTTTTTGAATTATTTATAACATTTCATAGATAGATAGATAGATAGACCTACAGTCAGGAAGATAAGCTTAAGAAAATATGATCAATTTAAAAAATATATAATTTAATAAATTATAGCTTTAAGAAATACTATATTATTATATTATATATTATTATTAAACAATTTATGTATAGTTATTTACATATAAAATAAATGTGTTATTTATTATAGATAGATAGATAGATAGATATAGATAGATGAGCTAAAAACATTATTTTTAGTAATTTTTATAACTTTATAACACTTTCCAGACAGATTATATATAAAAATAGCAATAAATTACTAATACTAATAATAAATTAATGTGTGTGTGTGAGTGTGTGTGTGTATATATATATATATATATATATATATATATATATATATTTACACACACACACTCACACACATACAAATATTTAAATTTGTTATTTATTTACATATTATTACTTGCATATTTATTACTAAAATAAATAAATGTAAATGATTTTATTTATGATAGATTTATTTATATATACATACATTTGTATACATACAAGTGCTTAAACTTGTTATTTATTTATAATTATATATTTACATATTATTACTTGCATATTACTAATTGTAAACAATGTAAATGATTTTATTTATGATATATACATTTTACAGATGCATACACACACACACACACACACACACACATATATATATATATCATACAAATATATTCATACAAATATTTAAACTTATTTATTTACATATTGCATATTTATTAATAATGAATAAATGTAAATTATTTTATTTTATTATAGTTTTTTATAATATATTATATATATATATACACACACACACACACACACAAGTATTTAAACTTATGCTATTTATTTACATATTATTGCTTGCATATTTATTACTAATGTAAATTATTTTATTTATGATAGATTTTTATAATTTAGATTTATACACACGCACACACACAAATATTTTAATGTATTTATTTGCATATTATAACTTGCATATTTATTACTAATAATAAATGTAAATGATTTTATGTTAGATTTTTATAATTTTGTATACTCACACACAGATATATATATCAATATAAAATTGTTATTATTTTTATATTATTACTTACATATTTATTGCTATTAATAAATAATGTAATTTATAATAATGTATAGTGTACTATTTATAGCTAGCAACATTTAGTATATTTTGTGTTGCATAAAATTGTTTATTGAAAATTGAATTTATGCAATAGAAAATCTTTTTAAAAACTTGTCATTATAATAACTGATGTTACAGTACAACTTTTGTTTAGACTGTATTTTACCGGTGTTTTCCTTTTGTTCAACAGGTGGCTATGGTGGAAGTACAGCTGGACACCAATCACGACTATCCCCCAGGACTGCTCATTGCTTTCAGCGCTTGCACCACCGTGTTGGTGGCCGTCCACCTGTTCGCCCTCATGGTGAGCACCTGCATCCTGCCCAACATCGAAGCGGTCAGTAACGTGCACAACCTCAACTCCGTGAAGGAGTCTCCACATGAGCGAATGCATCGCCACATCGAGCTAGCCTGGGCGTTTTCCACAGTCATAGGAACGTTGCTCTTCCTAGCCGAGGTGGTCCTGCTGTGCTGGGTCAAGTTTTTACCCATTAAGCCCAAGGACCAGAAAAACGGTACTATATCCGCCGGGGTGGCCGCTGCGATCACGTCTACCTCCATCATGGTGCCATTCGGCTTGGTTTTTATCGTCTTCGCTGTGCATTTCTACCGCTCGCTGGTCAGCCACAAGACCGACAGGCAGTTTCAAGAGTTGGAAGAGTTGGAGGACTTACAGAATGAACTGGACCATCGAGGGGAGGCGTCTACCTTACAGTCTCCCAGTTCCCTTTACCCCTAGTTTGGGAAAGAGCTTCTGTTTAATGTTTTAGGTTTGTCAAGTGTTGCAACACATCGTGTTTTTGACCATAGTATTGATCTATCTGTTGCATGTGGACACCAAAGCGTCCAGTTTTATACATGTCCAGGATTTGTCCACTGTTTCTGCTAGATTTAGTTATAACAGACTGTGATAACTGTGAAAGCATGCACTGCATGTTTTATAGATATTTTCTTTTCTCTTCTTATTGGAATAATTCACCCAAAAATGAACATTTTCTGAAAATGTACACACCCTCAGGCCATCAAAGATGTAGATGAGTTTGTTTCTTCATCAGAACATTTAGAGAAATTCAGCATTACATCAGTTGCTCACCAATAGATCAACTGCAGTGAATGGGTGCCGTCAGAATGAGAGTCCAAACAGATGATAAAAACATCACAATAATCCAAAGTAATCCAAAATAAGAGGGATTATACAAAATGCATGTTATTGTTTATTTAATACTGACCTGAATAAGATATTTCACATAAAAGATGTTTACATATAAGTCCACAACAGAATATAGTCCACAGAATATAGTCCACAACAGAAAAAAATAGTTGAATTTATAAAAATGACCCTATTCAAAAGTTTACATAAGCTTGATTCTTAATACTGTGTTGTTACCTGAATGATCCACAGCTGTGTTTTTTTGTTTTGTTTAGTGATAGTTGTTCAGCTGTTTTTCAGATAAATCCTTCAGGTCCCACAAATTCTTTGGATTTCTAGCATTTTTGTTTATTTGAAGGAAAAATGATGCATAAAGAGCCAGGGGGTGAAAACCTTTGAACAGAATGGAGATGTGTACATTTTTCTTATTTTGCCTAAATATCATAAATATTTTTTATTTAGTACTGCCCTTCAGAGGCTACAGAAGATAGTTACATGTTTCCCAGAAGACAAAATAAGTTAAATTTACCCTGATCTTCAAATTGTTGTTGTCCTCAGTGTGAAAAGATGGGATCTCAAAATCATACAGTCATTGTTGGAAAGGGTTCAAATACACAAAACTGCTGGAATTTGTGGGACCTAAAGTATTTTTCTGAAGAACAGCAGGCAGTTTAACTGTTCAGGACAAACAAGGAAATGTGTCATTTTTATAAATTCAACTATTATTTCCTTATGTGGACTATACAATATGTAAACAAATTTAATGTGAAATATTGTATTCAGGTCAGTACTAAATAAACAATAACATGCATTTTGTATGATCCCTCTTATTTTGGTAAAATAATTAATATTTTGCAGATTCTAAACTTTTGACCTCATCTGTACATGCGAAAACAGTTTGAAACAAACATCTTTGAATCCAAACATCGTTTGGATTTTGATGAGAGCGGACAACAGGAGATGGACTTTTTCAATGGAGGAAGTGTTTTTATGAATTTTGAACTACTATTTAAGCAATGGTTTAAAGTTATGTTTCATACAAACATGCAGATTTGAACTTCACAAGATTAACTGACAGACTGGATGGTGTGGGTTACTTGTGATTGTTTTTATGGGCTCTTATTCGGACGGCACCCATTCACTGCAGATGATCCATTGGTGAGCAAGTGAGCGAGCAAATCTGCTCCAAACTCATCTACATCTCGGATGGCCTTAGGTTGAGTACATTTTCATCAAATTTTCATTTTTTGGGTGCACTATTCCTTTAAATCATCACAGGTAAAAATCCTTTATTTCAGTATGGCAGCTGTGCCAGTTCTGTTACACAGTTTTTGTTTCACACAAGGCAAGCTACGTTCTTACAGACGTGAGTTTATATTACAAAAACACTTTTTAAACACCGATCGGAGGCTGTGTTTGACATTACTACAGTGCAGGGGACACTTTTATGTCCGTTTGACCAAATAACTCTCATGCGTTCTGAATCAGGGCTTCGCTGTTGAACAGCTGAATCAACCAAAAACCAGTCTTATTGTTTTCCTAAATGAACCCCCCCCGAAAGAACACATCTTAGTAGAAACAAAGGCACTTTATCAACGTTTGTCTGCCCTTTTTTGGTAGTATTTGAAACAGCTTCCCATTAAAGGGGCCTCTGTTCACTCCGAAGTTGGACTCGAGTGCTTAGAGCCGTCACGGCTAAAGAACGGGCAGGATTGTGCTAGCAAACACAGTATTTATTAAGCAGAGGACCGTTGACGCGTGTAGATACATCAGCGAAAATGATTAAACCAACATTTGATTAACATGTTCAGTATTGCCAAATTGAAAAAGTTTTTTTTTTTTTCTTTCTAAAGTATGTGAAATTACATCCATTGTGTGTGAAGTTTGATTCAGAGGCTCTTTATATCAGTGCACAGCATGTGCTGGAATTTAAAAACCCACTGTTTTATACATTTTAATTAAAGTCTTAATTAAGCCAACTTTAACCAAACACCTTGTGTTCTTTTATGCATTCTTGCAAATACTTGTTGATGCATAATGTACCAACAGCTTTTTTGTATGGTGTTTTTATTGTGAGTGAGGGGTTGATAAAATGCATTTCACTGCTCTAGTCTGGTTTTCTTGAGTTCAGGATATTGTCAAGGTACATATTGCCTAGCAACGGTATGACTTGGAATCGTGGTCTCTGTTGATTCCTGCTTGTCCTCAGTGAAATATGCTTGCGCCTCCATCAGCACAGCCTGTGAATCCTGTAGGCAAACCTTTGGACGTAAAAGCAGAGCTTTTGAATCTGCATTAGGTAACAAGGCATGCAAATCGACAAAACGTTTTGAGCAGTTTGCTGCTGCAGTGGTCAGAACCTTGTGACTGAAAGCTTGTTTTCTCGGTAATGCTTCACGCATTACTGTTAAAATGGAAATCATGCAAATGAGCAAACATCGCCATTAATCATTTACCTTGGGAATTGGATACACTGTCGGTCTAACTGCTGCTTCTCTCCCAAAATCAGACACGGTTCCACACTTTGCAATGCCGTCGACCCAAAAGCCTTCATACAGCTGACCTCTGTCTAGGTAGAAGAACTTGCCGTGTCCGTTTTTCTGTCCGTCACTCCAGCTGCCCACAAAGCGGTTTCCATTAGCTTTAGAAAAAAAGATAAAATGTCTGGTTCATAATTCACAGCTCAGAAAATGTTTTATTGTGCAGAAAATGAAGCCAGTTTTAAAGACCATTAAGATCATTTGCATTACATCGTTATTTGCATCCCCCAAATTCTCATTACCATAATGCAATTTTTAAAATGTAAAATGCAGATTTAAAATTTAAATATTAAGATTTAAAATTTTATAGCGCTAATTAAAAAAATTATTATATAAAAATGTAATATAAAATCAATTTTCTATTATTAATTATTGTATATAAATACAAAATTACTAGAATGCAAAAAAATGCATTTTTTATAAAAATATAAACCAACTATTTAATATAAATATACAATATGTATTATTATATGTATTATAATATTGTATGTACTGTGATATGTTAATAATATATTAATGATATTAATTAATGCTAATTTCATATAAATATATATATATAATAAAATATAATATATTTAATAAAATACATTTTAATGCTAAATAAAATATTTTAGTTTATTAGCACTTTAAAAATATATTAGATAAAAATGTTTCGCAAAATACAATTTCTTTTATTTGTCATATATAAATACAGAATTACCATAATGCAAAATACATGCATTATCTAATAGAACCTTAAATATATAATATAAACATAAAATATTTAATATTAATAAATACATTTGTATTACAATATGTATTATAATGTATGTATTATAATGTTATTTAAAATGCTCATTTTTATTATTTTTGCTAATATTTCTGTCATATATAATACATTTATTAGCACTTATGATATTATAGAAATACCAAAAAATAATACATAAAAGATGCATTGCCCAAATAACTGTATTATAATTATAAATAAGTATATATGTATTATGTTTAAAAATATATATATATATATACATATATATATATATATATATATTATTGCATTATATATAATGTTACAGTAATTTTGTTTTTTATAATTTATATATTTATTTTTTATTTATTATTTATGATAGACATTCATTATATAATGATAGACATTCATTATATATATAAATATATATATATATATATATATATATATATGTAATTACCGTGACATAATTATAGTGCATTTCTCTATATAAAATGTAATTCTAAATAAAGAATTTTAATTTATTATTATTTACGCTTTATAATTATAGACATTAAATTAAATATATAATATATATAATGCAGTATTGTTTTTATATAGCTGTAGTGTTTGTGGTAATGATTTTATGCTGATTTTCATTTATTTTTTCTGTATATATATTTATATTATTTATATTTTGTACATAAAGAATGCACACAATGCAATGTTAATTTTCCTAAAAACAGGCATCAAAATCTTTATGCAAAAATATATATTTTTTAATATTTTATTTTTAAAAATATTTTGTGATTAAATGTGAGAGATCTGGACGTGTTTTTTTTGTGCTCCACCAGGCTGGCTCATTTGCAAACAGTTTTAAATCAGTACCTAGCAGAAGCAAACCCTGTCCGTGCTGTTTGTCCTTCAGCCACTCTCCCTCATACAGCTCCCCGTTCTCAAACTGCATCCGTCCCCATCCACTCCTCTGATCCTCCTTCCACTGTCCCTCATAGAAAGCAGACAGACTGTAGAAACACGTTCCAGCGCCCTTTGAACGAACGGCCGACAATTTATTTGTGGAAACTGTGGACAGTATGATGGCCAACAGTGTTTGATACTTACTTCCTTCTTGTCATTTCGCCATGAACCGACATAAACCCTCACATACTCTTCGGTTTCAGGGTCCGTCCTGCTCAGGGTCCCATAGCCTTCTCTCTTTCCGCACCTCCAGTCACCATCATAGATCATTCCTGTTTTCTTCCAAACCTGTGTTCCTTTTCCTTATCAGAGTAAAAGCTAGCTCAAGAACATTTTGTTAACAGAGGGGAAAATCATTCTGCCAAATCAAGCTTTCATAAGCAGCGTTTCCTAGGAACACATAATGTAATCTGCAGAAGACATCTAAATAACAAAGTAAATTAAATTAGGCTCGTCTATTAAAACCGCCAGGCTTCTTACGGTGATCCTCAAGGCCTATAATGTTTAAAACATGACATTAAATATTCAATCCATTAAATATTACCATGTTTCTTATTATCCATCCACCCGCCTGTGTATTGATCTCCATTGACAGAATACACAGTGTGATGCGGCCCACATTTCTGGGCCTTTTTGTCCCAAAGTTTTACAAGCGGTTCTTTAGTCTGGGGTTTCTTCAAGAAGGGCATACTGCACAAGAAAAGATGACGGTATCATTAAAATGTGTCATAAGTAACATGGGTATATTTGTAGCAACAGCCAACAATACATGACACACTTCTTTTATGCCAAAATTCATTAGGATATTAAGTAAAGATCATGTTTTCATTAAGATATCTTGTAAATTTCCTACCATAAATTTTAATATGCATTGCTAAAAACTTAATTTGGAGGCGATTTTATTCATATTTAGGCTTTTTGCACCCTCAGATTTCCAAATGGTTGTATCTCAGCCAAATATTGTCTTATCCTAACAAACCTCAATCAATGGAAAGCTTATTTAAAAATAAAAAAAAGACCCTTATGACTGGTTTTGTGGTCCAGGGTTGCAAATATTATTAGCTAGAACATGCTAGCACTATAGTAACGTACTTTTGTAAGTATTTTGCGCTTAAAATTTGTAAACACAATAACAGCTAACGTTAATCATACCTGCGAACGCATTCACCATTTACATCACTTAAATACATTTAAATCGCCCATAAACAATTATATTTAAACTTTAATAGCTTACGACTGACCTGTCAAAGGAATACGTGTACGGTAACGTAGCAACAAGCCTCGACTATTACAGTATTTATATTCGCTGACGCTCCCAGTCATTAGGTGGCGATGTCGTCTTTGGAATCTTACGCTCCGCCTGTGATTGGTGGACGCGTGAAGAAGCGGAGCTTATATAAATAGCGGGAGCGCCAACTAGCGACAGTGGGCGGTAGAGCAGCGCTAGTGCCAGCGCAGACGGGTACAATGTCACTGGAGAGATGTCAAAGTGAATGGACAGAAATAGAGCAAGAATATCAGCAATTACAGGTTTGAACTGAACGGATAGGTGTTATATTTGTGCTCCGATAGCTGAGAGGTGAATCTCGTGTTAGCAAGGAAACAAACGTGTCTGTTTTGGATGTTTATGACGCGGCTAACAGGCTTTAGCTCATCAGATGAACTGATTCTCTTTTGTTACTGTACATGTGTGTTTAACCAGCATCAGTTCTATAAAACATGGTAAAATTACTACTGTTATATTCGTGTATTTTGTGGTTTGAATAAATGTGACGTGTTAGTTATTTAGGAATGATAATGATTCAAGAATTTAACTCGTTAAACCAGGTTAGATGTTAACCAAGAGTTGTTGCTCAACTGTAAAAATTATCGTATGATCGATTGATGATAGACAGGGTTAGATTACAAGATGGTGAAGCTCTATGCAGTGGTTCATGAAGTTCCAGGGCTTTGAATACTGCAAAAAAGTGCTTTTTTAGGGAATGGTACCATGGTAATACTGTGTTCACTTGTGTATATATATACCATGGGAATACCCTGGTATTTTTGTAATTACATTGGAGTACCATTTAGTGCTACGTTACAAACCACAGAAGCCCATAGTATTGCCATCTGATATAAACCCATATAAATACCATTGTAGCTGCATATGTTAGTATTCATCATCACTCAGCTGTCATCTGTTTATGGACCCAGTTAGGGTTAATAGAACGGACTGGCCCATGTTTAAAACGCCCTTCTCATGTTTAAAATGCCTCGAGCTTAAAATGGAGCATCCAGAGGATGCCATGTGCCTATTGAAAGGTCATGCATGTATTAGGAAGCGATTATGATTTTTATTTTGACTATCCCGTTTGTTAGGAAACGCATAAAGTCTACAGACAGAAGCTGGAGGAGCTGACGAACCTGCAGGCGATATGCAGCAGTGCCATTAGCAAGCAAAGAAAAGGCCTGAAAGACCTCAAGCAAAGTCTTCATAAGTATGACCCAGGTTTTAGATGTTACTAAACATCTTGAGAACACATGCACAATAAGGTAACCGAATAATTTTTCTCGTTTGTTGAAAACAGGTGTACGAAAACATGCAATGAAAAGGAAACGGAGGTGGTAAACGACCTGCTGGTGCAAATTAAAGAAAGGCAAAATGTCTTTTTTGACATGGAGGCTTATTTGCCAAAGAAAAATGGGTGAGTTTTAGTTCTTCACTGTGGTATTTGTTATACCACAGTCCAAATATACTTGTAATACCACAGTTGTGCGGTTTGGTTTTGAGGCTTTTCTACTATCCCACTATCTTCTACTGTATTCTTTTTTTAGATTGTACTTAAATTTGGTCCTTGGAAATGTGAACGTCACGCTCCTCAGTAACCAAGCCAAGTGAGTCAGATGTGAGCATGTCCGTTGAGCAGAGAGTGATTTCCCAATACAAATGTACTGATTTTGTGTTTTCCAAAACAGGTTTGCGTACAAAGACGAGTATGAGAAGTTCAAACTTTATATGACTATAATACTAATGTTTGGTGCCGTTACCTGCCTCTTCCTTCTCAACTACCGGTAAGATGAAGGAATTTGATGTTATTTTGAGGAGGAAAATGTGCTGGTGGAGTCTAACATGCGGATGTCCCGTTCACAGGGTTACAGATGAAATCTTCAACTTTTTATTGGTGTGGTATTATTGCACACTGACAATAAGAGAGAGCATCCTCATGAGCAATGGGTCGCGGTGAGTTCATGTTCACTTTAATATACATTCGGTCAGTGCTATGACGTAACAGTTAACTGTGGTGCTTGTGGGAGATGCAGGCTCAATCTGTCTTCCCAGTGTTTCTCTGTTCTCTATTCTATCAATAAACAATTTGTTTTGAGACAGAATGCTTAAGGTAAAATTAACTTTTTTTTTTTTTTTTTTTTACTGTTTTGTTTGGTTGGTTGTAGTGTTTTATTTGTTGTTTGTTTGTTTGCAGTATTTTATTCATTTATATATATATATATATATATATATATATATATATATATATATATATATATATATATATATATATATATATATTTTTTTTTTTTTTTTTTTTTTCTGTTTGTTTGGTTGTAGTATTTTGCTTTTTTGTTTTAAATTGATTTGTTTGAGGATATTTTTGTTGTTTGTTTGTTTATTTATTTATTTTGCTTGTTTTTGTTTTCTTTATTTGGTTGTGGAATGTTGTTTGTTTCTTTTTATTTGTATTTATTTGGTTGTGAAATTTACTTTGGATGTTTGTTTTTGTGTGTTTTTATTTGTTTGGTTAAACATTTTATTTTTTGGTGTTTTTGTCTATTTATTTATTTATTTGATTGTAGTCTTGTTTGTATTTCTTTGGTTGTGGAATTTAGTTTGGTGTGTTTTTGTGTTTATTTTTCGTTGTAGCATTTTATTTTTATTTCTTTGTTTATTTATTTATTTGATTGTAGTCTTGTTTATAGTTTTTTATTTGTTTGTCTTGTGTATTTGTTAGGTTGTACACCTTTCAGCTTTTTTTGATTGTCTGTTTATTTATTTAGTTGTAATTTTCTGGTTTGTTTGTTTATTTGGCTGATTTATTTATTTATATTATTTTATTTTATTTGTATTTATTTATTTATTTAGTCCATTCATTAGTTTGACTGTAGTATTTTGCTAGTTTGCTAGTT